>NC_139225.1:31000504-31238004 GCF_055691185.1 Crinia signifera
TGCGCTCAGCACACTCTTATATCCCCACTCTATGCCTAATTGGATGAAGTATGAAAAATCACCTTTAAAAAAAAAAAGTGAAAAATTCATGTCAACCTTATTCATGTCGACTATGTCCATGTCGACCTCCAGGCCCCTATGTGCACACACCTATTCCTATACATATAAGGCAGGGATGGGAAACCTTGGCCCTCTAGGTGTTGTTGAACTACGCATCCCAGCATGCCCTGCTACAGTTTTGCTATTTGGCCATGCTTAAACTGTTGCAGGGCATGCTGGGATGTGTAGTTCAACAACAAATGGAGGGCCAATGTTCCCCATACCTGATATAAGGGGAAGGAACGTGTTGGTGCACTTGCTCATCAATGTAATAAGCAATGTCCGAAACACAAAAGGGACACCACAAAGGACAATAGTCAGGGGCAATAGAACCAGGCTTTATAATGCGGACTTTTCTCCCTTGTGCAGGCCACCCATTGGGAATGAGTTCTATGAGCCAGCTGAGTATATGGATGGCGTACAGCCGGAGGGAGAGCGCACTGATGAACTGGAATATGAGGTGTGTACCTGGTATCAAACATTTATTTTAGTTTTCTAAGTCGCTCTAGAAAAGGGTTAATTACAATCCGGTCATCATTAATTGCAGCCCTGTCGTGCAGACTGCAACATGAAATTACATAAACCCCAATACATTCTATACATCAGTGGTGTCAAACTCATGGCCCTCCAGCTGTTGTGGAATTGCATGTCCCAGCATGCCCTGCCACAGTTTTAGCAATCCATTATATAAAACAGCTGGAGGGCCATAAGTTTGACACCAATGCTATACATGCATTATATCAGGCTTACCATACTGCTTCTTTAAACTGGGACACTTAAAAATTAAGATTAACGTAATGCCTGCATAGGCGTGGAGTGGGTTAAACATCCAAGGCTGTGTGACCTCGGGAAGCATGTGACTCGGTTGCCCAATAAGGATTCACGGAATGGCAGTGTTAGCTGGGATATCAATGCAGGAAAGGGAGGAGTCTTCCCGCCCTACCTTCCTTGTGGGCTTATGGTTGAGTGGGTGTTAATTGCGTTGGCTGATAGGCGGGAAAGAACGGCAGGTTAATGGAATTAGTTCTTCTTCAAGTGATGATGCAACGTATATGTTTGGTTTTCGGTGCGCTGGCCTCTCATTGGCTTAGGCCTTCACTGGATCACCCGCTTGGGGACAGTGACCCCACCCGGACGGGTGGGTAGTCAATGCAGTAGGTCGAGCGAATACCGCTTGTTAGGGTAGGCTTGATTACGTATAAAGATTCTGGGGTGGAGCTTAGTTAATTAGCCGTTCTTTCTGGGCCACCATTAATTACTTAATTATTAATAAATTAATCTAGCTTAAAGTGCTTTAAATAAATCAGCTAACAATTTCTGCCAAACCTAAGTCTCTGAGTCTTTATTTCAGGTTTAATTTGTAAGTTTACGAAATGTGAATGTATATATAGTACATGCTAGAGGTCACACATCAGATGCTAGGATGTTTAACAGGTTCTGTGGCAGGCTGACTTCAAGCCTGTATTACAGCTGGATGTAATGAGCCAGAGAATCTTTATAATCCATGGGCGTCTTGATTTAAAGGGATCGTATGGTAAGCCTATTTTGTTACTATTACCACTTCAATACTCTGATTCCATAGGAATACCTCTGAAGTACAGAATTTCTCGGCTACCTAGGGATAAATACTCTTTTAGCACGCCTCTAATGAAATGGGGACCAATTAAGTTGTCATAAAAGGTCCATATTTACAACAGGGTTGACGACTTTTTAAATCTCCTCTTCAGAAAAAGCCCGGAGAGGAGATATTCACCAGGAGTTCGGGGGCGGGGCTTGAATGTGATGTAATTAAGCCCCACCCCCATGCTTGAAAATTACCCGATTTGCACATCTCCGTGAAGGGGGTGGGGGTCTCCAGAAACCGGGAGGTTTGCCCACCTTTCCGGGGGGCCGGGAGAGGGACCTGATTTTCGGGACCCTCCCGGCCATTCCGGGAGGGTAGGCAACCCCGATTTACAACTGTACCGAAAACCCTGGTGTTTTTCCATAGAGGTAGTTTATTTACTAAAATGGGAGTTCTATTGAAGATGGGATGTATCTATCGGCAACCAATCAGAAGATACTTCTTATTTATTTAGTACCTTCTACCAAATTGTGCAGTGACCCTTTACCAAGTGCATTTGTCAAAATAGGTGTGTAAAATTACCAAGCACACATTTTTAATCATCATAATGACCTGTAATGTTACCTTATATAGGAAATATAATCTTTTTTTGCACAACATATTTTATTTGAATTAATATAACAAATGTGAGGGACGCTGGCATTTTTTAGTGGATATTTTGAACCTTTCTCACTCAGATGTTGGCACTCAAAGGGTTAATCCCGCCTATTTTGATGTTGGCCCCTCCTACATTTCATTTAGCGCCGCCCACGGAGGTCACTTCTAAAGAAAAATTCCAGGACCGATTTTAGTTCCCATTCCACCCCTGCTAATATCCCATATTTTCAATGTACTAGCTATATATTTGGAGTATAATTATATTTGAAGAACTTTCTTACTGTATAGCTTTACCTCCTTTATGCTTCATAGTAACATAGTTGATAAGGTTGAATAAATTAGTCCATAAAGTTCTACCTGTTTTACATATCTCCTGAAGTGCCACCGTCTTAACTGTCCTTAGGGACATCGCTTAGGGGACAACAGAACCTTTATCTGTATAATTCCTGACTGTCCTATTGGTCTCCTCTCTCCTCTGTTCTCCAGGAAGTGGAGCTTTGTAAATCCACTCATCAAGACAAACTCGGGCTTACCGTTTGTTACCGCACCGATGATGAAGAAGACCTGGGGATATATGTAGGAGAGGTACGAGGCTATGAATCCTCCTGCAAATCCGATTATTTTGGGCTGAAGAGTGAAAAATGGGAGAGAGATCAAGCGTAGAGAGATAAAGTACCAATTAGCTCCTGACATTTTTCAAACACAGCCTATCAAATAGCAGATAGGAGCTGATTGGCTGCAACTTTAGCACTCTTCACTTTATCTCTGCCTCGTAGACTGATCTCAAATATACTTTTATATCTCGCATAACTCTAATTGTTTCCATTTGACTTATTATTTATTAAAAGTTTCTTATATACAGTACCAAACCAGAGAGAGCTAAAGTACCAACCTATCAGCTTATACATGCTGTGTTTGGGAAATGACCGTTTGAACTTGATTTGTTGGAACTTTAACACTTTCCAAGATTTAATACATCTCCCACTTGGTATTTTGGGCCTTATTCTGGTCGACTACCATCAAATTATTTTTACCCTGTTCGCAAATACAGTATAAGTCTTGACTGACCTCCTGCATACCTGCGTCATACTTGTCCGCCCCTGGAAGCCACTGGCCCGTCCACGTTTGCAAGGGAATGCTCTGCGGTTTCCTGGGCGCATCCACTGTTTTTGTTGGTACGCCCAGGAAACGCTGGGGGGTCTCCATGCAGACGCCCCTGCATGCTTCCATTACGCCCCCCCCCCAAATGTGCCAACACCATGGTGACTGTGCCGCATATTGAGACGTGACTGTGTCCAACTCTCATTGTTTTTAGAACCATATACTGTACACAGAAACTGCTGTAATACCGCTGAAGAACTAGTGAGAGGTGGCACCTGTAATGATA
Source organism: Crinia signifera (assembly GCF_055691185.1). NCBI lineage: Eukaryota > Metazoa > Chordata > Amphibia > Anura > Myobatrachidae > Crinia > Crinia signifera. Next base: position 31,004,212 of record NC_139225.1, read on the forward strand.
TATCTATAACTATTTCCTCTGTAACAGGTGAACCCAAACAGCATTGCAGCAAAAGATGGACGCATACGGGAAGGAGATAGAATTCTGCAGGTAATACTGAAACCATGAGTAATTACGTATTAGTAATTATGAGTAATTATGTATTGTCAGCAGAGACCACAGATGGCCTGCTTGTGTTTTATAAGTAATGTTTGATAACAGTCGCTGCCGTCTGTAATATCAGGAGGTGGTTTGAGCAATTAAGATGGTAATAGACAACATTTCAATCTCTCGCTCCCCGAAACTTACATATGTCCCTCCCACACACTCCTATCTCCTTCATGGCACTGGTCTCCATTACACTCCATATGAATCTACGAGCAGAAGTAAAGATACAAATTGTCATGATATACTGTAGGTGGGAAGACTGTTCTAGGCAGAGGCCTTTTATGAGAGGAAGATTCCGTGTGCAGCCTTCTCTCTGCCAGCCCAGCAGCCAGCACAGCAATATAGAGTCTGATTGCAGATCTCTAAAAAAATGGTGAGGCGGCCATTTTTTGGGTGATTTCCACAGCACTGCTGCATACCCTCCAACATTTGAAGGGCAGAAATAGGTGCGCATCCAGAAAGGGGCATGGTCATGTGTAAAGGGGGTGTGGTCACTGGTAAAGGGGGCGTGGCCATTTTTTCTAATATGTACTGGGCATTTAAAATGAAATGAAAAATGAGCGCTAATAATATATATTAGGTATTTGGCAGGTATATACAAGGGTGGGAGGGAGCCAGATATCTGCAAAGGCTGAGCCCCAGCTAGCTACAGCGCCAGACCCAAACAGTCTCCCCCAGCGCTCAAAGCAGAGTAACCACCAAATGATACAGGAGGCAGAGGAGGGAGCCGGGCACCCAGAGGTGGTAATCCCTGGTGATCCCCGATGGCCGGAACACAGGCACATTCATCCCTCAGGAGGCAGAAGGAGCTGCGGGGGGGGACACAGCATAAACAGGTCCGACTCCTGCCAGATACAGTCACGGCGCCCGTGGCATAAATTCCGAGTGCGCATGCGTCGGGTCTCAAGTAGGTGTCCTGACGCAATGCATGCTGGTCCCGGCTCGCAATGCACCGCTGAGAACGGGTGCAGAAGACAACATTGGGCCGGATAATAGATTCCAAGTAACCGCCGGGACCGAGCATCACAGTGCTGAGAAGGAGGACTGAGGAGCCACCTAAAAATAATAAATAAACGGTACATTCGGTACACTTTTATTCAGCCGGTACAGACTGTTAAAAAACGGTACTGTACAGGCTAAATCGGTACAGTTGTAGGGTATGTTGTAGGGTGCAGCGTGTGCAGTGTGGACCTCCCTGTTCTCAGGGGCCGGTGTCCACTTCACACACTGCACAGAATATAAATACACCACTGGTTCCAAGAGACTTTCCCACCATTTGGACTGTTGCGTGGTTTGTCCTGCTCATTGCAGAGGTGTATTCTAGGGAATGGAAAGTACATCAGAAATGATAGAAATGACTTGAGGCCTAGATCAATGCTGAATTAGATACTGACCCAAAATGTCAGGGATCACAGTGTTTAAACATGTTTAATATTCCTGCGGATTTTGGAGGATATTCTAGTTGACACGCACTTCGCTGCACTGCGTGTCTTTTTAAGCCCGCCCGCCACTCGCACAGGCTACGAATGGATGTTTTGCATAAATATCCATTCACAGCCTACGGGGCCAAACCCACATCATTTGATGGTCCCTGACACTGGTACACTGGGCGTTCCCATGGGCGTGACTACCCGCCGCCTCCACACACCCCCTGCCCGCATTGGTGAGTGCGAGCGCCCGGTGGACACTCTGTTCGCCGTGTCCGCTCGCACCCAGCGCATGCAAATCCGCAGAAATGCACACGCGCAGTTAGGAAACATCACTCAATGTTGCGAATTCACAACTGCGCGCATAAACTAGAATAAGGTCCTTTGACCATTATAATGCTGCTGCAGTTGTCGGGGTATAGATTGCTGTACCAGCCCAGATAACAAATACAAATGTGCAAATAGTAAAAGTATTATATTTATCATAGAGGGCCTGATTCAGGGCCGTTTGCAAGTCTTGGCTTACTCAGCGGCTGTGAACAGGGGGAAAACCTTTCGACGGTGGGTGAATATTTTCCCCCCTATGTGCACAGCTGCAAATGTACTCGCAGCCGTGCACAGGGGCCGGGGGAAGATTCTGGTGGGGCGGGGCTTATCTGATCGCTGTGCTCCAAAGATGCGCAAGCCTAGCGATCAGGTCTGAATCGGCCTCAGAAACTGTTATACCCCGTTCAGACATACCCAAAAAAGTGCACGCCTATAATAATAAAATTATAATATATAATAATAATAAGGCAGAGGGAGCAGAACCTCATACAAGCCCAGGAATCTGCCTTTATCCTATCAGAGATAGACATAGTGGGATTCTAACACCACATCCAGGGCCAGATGTACTAAGCTTGAAAAGTGATAACATGGAAAATGATAAACCACCAGCCAATCACCTCCTACCTGCCATGTCACAGTCTGTGTTTGAAAAATGACAGGTAGGATCTGATTGGTTGGTGGTTTATCACTCTCCCCTTTGTCACTATTTTAGGGCTTAGTACATCTCGCCCTCAGTATGCAGTAATGTAACCTATTTTTGTTGATATAAGGAGCAAAGTGCTATATAATGAAATACTTTTTTAGGCCAGTATTCAATGAGAAAAATTTGCCTTGTTTTATGGCGAGTTTGTGCTGTTTTCGCGTTGGAAGGAGCATTTTGCTCTCCAAAAGTGAACCACCCTATTCAATGTGATATTTTCGCCGTCTTTTTAAGTGATTTTCGCCGTGTCTCTCCGTGTAGCAATTCTCCATCTTTTCATGGAGAACTGGAATGTGAACTTTTAAACTAAAAGGTTTTTTTTTTTAATTTTGGTGTAAAAAAATCAGGATTTTTTTTCTGTGAAGGGGCATGTTATTTTTATTCATGTGCTTATACTGTAGCACATGAATATATATTTAATTTAAAAAAATATATATTTTTTTAATTTTTTTTTTTTTTTTTACACAGAGCAGCCAGCAGGGGGCCGGAGCTCTCGAGCCGCTCATTAGATATTCATATATTCACTGCACCCGATCATTACATATGTACCATCGGGTGCAGTGAATACTGGGTCCCCCGCTGGCTATAGGGGGGGGGCAGCTTGTGCTGCCTGGGTCCCGGGGAGCCCACCTCCCCTCCACATATGTTCTGGGGCAGCCAGGGAGACTTTAATCTCCCTGGCTGCCACCGTCCCCAGGCTCCCTGCCAGCTCCCTGCCGCGGACGCTCGTCCGCTGCAGGGGTTAAGACTCGCCGCGAGTGGCGGCGAGTCTTAACCACATTGAATAGTGGAAGCAGGAGTGGCAGCGAGCCCTCCGGAACAGGGCGAGTGCATGGCGAGAGAAAAAATCTCTCGCCATGCACGGAGGATTTTTTTCATTGAATACTGCCCTTAAACTTGAATGTGGAAGTGAAGAGAGTCCTCGAGCATCCTCAGGCAGCCCCGCAAGTAACAATATGTGAGGTGGAAGTTACTGTATTATCTTGTCCCTATCTTTCAGATTAATGGCATTGATGTACAAAACAGGGAGGAGGCCGTGGCTATCCTGACGCAGGAAGAGAGCACAAACATCTCCTTACTGGTTGCTCGTCCGGAGACTGAGGTAAGATTATTGTATATTTGGATATGTATGTGAGTACACTTCATATTGGCCCTTATTCATATCTGATCGTAGTACAAATTTGTTCTCAAAATGGGCAAAATCTTCCACGTTAGGAAATGCTATGTTTAGTCATTCCATCTGCTTCCATTCAGGTGGGGCAGATGTAACATTTGCAGAGACAATTAGATTTGGGTGGGGTGTGTTGAAACTGAAATTTAAATTGCAGTGTAAAAATTATGCAGCCAGTATTTACCCTGCACAGAAACAAAACAAAATAACTCACCCAAATCTATCTCTCTCTATACATGTTACATCTGCCCCACCTGCAGTGCACATGGTGTTGCCCATTTTGAGAACAAATGTATACTGCGATGAGATCTGAATAAGGGCCATAATGTATATGTAAGGACCAGTGAATGCTAATATATGCATACACTGCTGTAAATAATAAGTGGTGAGGAAATTTAAAAGGACAACTTATTATTGTTACTAGGTAAAAGCCTGTCACAATGGCGGCTTCTGCAATGTACTTTCACTTTGAGCTGTGACAGTTTTTACTTTACTATATTATTTAACAGAAGCGCCTGACTAAAGGATGCACACTAGAATTATAATTTTTAGGGGATTCAGATGACAGTATCGCTCTTCATGGACAGTCAATGGGTCAACACAGAATCAGGTCACACAAGGTCACACAAGGTCAGAATGGAAAAAAGGTCAACATGTAATACAGTAGGTCAACATTGACAAAATGTGAACACAAGCAAATGGTTGTCATGACAATGGTCGACACATGGAAAGGTCGACGTGAGCTTTGCATGATTTTTTTAAATTATATTGACTTTCTCATACTTTACCTTCCACATGGACTGCGATTGGGAATGGTAAAGTGTGCAGACCGCAATATGCCATACACTTATTGGGGGTCCATGGGTTCAGTTGTCGACATTGACACAGAAACCCTCTGAAAAACTCATATCAGCATTTTCATGTGTCAATCTTTCCCATGTCGACATTTGCTTGTGTCGATCTTGTGCTTGTTGACCTTTTACCTGGCAATCTATTGACCTATCTAATCTAGACACTGTTGACACTTTGACCCATTATCAGTGGTGGTTCCAGAAGTGGGGTTGCAGCACAGTTCTAAATTCAGCCACACCCCCTGTTTTTCCAAACGGACTCACTGGCAGGAGGTGTGTCTCCCCTATTTGAATTTCGAACTGTGCTGCAGCCCCTCCTCTGGATCCGCCACTGCCCAAAATCAGTTTAGAGCATACATTCTAATACTGGTGTAGCTCTGGTTGAGAGGACATTGGCCCTTATTCTGATTGACGCGGACTTTACCGCATTCTTACGGATCGCGTCTTTTCGCCGTCTGCGCATGCGTGGAGAACGCAACGCGCATGTGCCACGCCTAGACTCCGTACCAGTTCGGCAAAATCCCGTCCAAAACTGTTGGCCGCAATCAGTCGGGAAATATGGGCGTATTATGGGCGTCATGCGGAATGGCACATGGGCGTAGTTTCAAAGTGGGCAAAACGGGGCGGAAACATGGGCGGACACGGGGGAGTACACTTATGTTGGGGGGCGTACATTCGGAAACCACTCCGAATGCACGCGATCAAAAAGGGCAGAAATGTGCGGTGTCCACAAGTGTACTATTGCTTTGCGTACACCACTCGTTCATGCGGTAGGCGAACGTACGCCTAATGACTACAACCATTAACACCTGAACCCAATAGAATCTACTCCTTTACTCATTACTCACTAATAGGACGCTTGTCAGTGCTTTAATTGAAACCATTGCACTTCAATTGCTGTAAGGGTTAATGTGTGCAATGCATGTGTTAGGCATGCTTGTAAGGATATATTGGAATCTAATTGATTCCAAATCCAAATAAGCAGTTTTTTATGAGGATAGGTAATTGAATAAGTGGGTCATGTGATGTATAGCAGAAGATACTTCATAGTGGGTTGTTTGGCGTAAATACTCCGCTTACGTGCGGTAGCACCGCTTGGCTCCCGTTTGGATGCGGTATTCCCGAGCATACTCTGTAATACTCTGTAATACCGTGCCGAATCTGAGTGTTTCTCCCGCACACGCATGGTTTGTATGTCGTCCGTAAACACGCCCTGTTCTTAAAGAGTGAGTCCGTCCGAATGCGGAGGACACGTGGGCGTTTCTACGGACGATGGCCGCACGCGGCAAAACACCGTGGCGTGCGGACCGCACCGTAAGAATGCGGGAATATCCGCACCGATCAGAATAAGGGCCATTGACAGGATTCTCCTCTGGTTCTTCCTAGATGGGCAGAAGATGGAAGGATAGTGATAGAGAGGACTTCTTGGATGATTTAGTATCTGAAAATGAGGAGGAACTGCAAGCACAGAGGCTGAACTCTCCACCTCAGCAACAGGTACAGACCGGGCACCTGACCATCCTCCAAGTGCAACTCTACTGCTGTTTTCAAGACCCTCTATTCTAGCCCTTACCCCCGTCACTAATATACATTATGTTGTATGTGCCTATTTATAATTAAAAGCAATACCATGCGGCCCTCAATCTGGCCCTGTGGACGCCTCTCTCTCTCTGAGAATTGATCCAGATACAGTATCTCTCCTCTTGGTCTGGGTTTCCGAAAGTGCATTTACAATCTAAAGGAAGTACAAGCAGATGGTTAAACCAAGATGAGATAAGAGCTACAACTCCATTATTTTTACTTCTTTTATCTTTAATGACATTACTAAAGCTCTAAAATATTTCTCGGATTCTCATCCTGGTAGAGTTGACTTGCAAACAGGAAAGTAGGAGGAAACATACTACAGTATTTATCTTATGAAAGGAAAGAATAACTAATAAGCTAGTCCGTGATTTCCATGTCTATATAATATAATCAACTGCTGATAAAAATGACATCATCAAGATGTCATCTAATGAAATTTGGTCTAAACTCTGACTCCACCCAGTGACATCTGCTATCTGTATAATATTAATTTATTTTTAATCATTTAATCCATTTAATTTCATAATACATTTTGCATATGTTCCTTTTCTCATGAAAGATTATTTTCTAATTTTAGGTTGAGAATGAGGAAGTTCAAGCCAGCCCCAAATCTCCTCGTCCTTTCCCACACCCTGCGGGCTTAAGTCGAAGTCAGGAACTGGACAGTGGAGTCGGACGGACAGACGAGAGCACTCGCAACGATGAAAGTTCCGAACACGACATCCTGGGAGACGATCAGACAAGCAGTGCGAATACACCAGGAAGCCAGCGCCGCCTACGCTTCCTGCGTGCAGACTCCCAGCTTCCTCTACAGTTCCGTGAGTTTCATCACAGTCTGGACTCCCTCCTTGCAGCAGATGGGTCGGCACCTTACAATGAGGTCCTTCCAACGGTGGCTGGGCTAACAGATGAGGAGTATGAACGGTACCGAGAACTACTTGAAATCACCTGCCACCTGGAGAATGGTAATGGACCTGCCTTCCTTTATGCTTCACGACAAGGTGGACTAGATGTAAATCGCAATGAAAGTGTCTTAAGGGAGATGGCAGTGCTGGAGGAGGAGTTGCGGCATCTGGAGTTCAAGTTCCGCAATGTTCTACGGGCACAAAAGATGCAGCAGCTGAGGGAATGTTGCATGAAGGCCTGGCTTCTGGAGGAGGAGGACAGTCTTTATGAATTTGTGGGTGGGGGCTGTGCAAACAATGAAGTTTCCACAAAGCTTCCAGATATTACCGAGTTGCCGGAAAGATCAGACAAAGACAGTACCAGTGCATATAACACTGGCGAGAGCTGTCGGAGCACTCCACTTATGATGGAACCGCCATTACCACTGGACAGCCCCTTACGGAGAATTAATGAGCCTTCAGGTGCATTTTGCCAAGCAGCAGAGGGGCTCTCTACTAATGCCAACATAAACAGAGGGCACAGTAAAAATGTGCCCCCATACCCTGGTAGCCCAGAACATGTGCCATCCAAATTTCGCTCTCTGTGCCGTGAAGGGCGGCACCCAACGGAAGAAAGATTAAGAAGAGCAACAAAACATGGAAATGAGTTGGACAGGGGGAGCCGTGAGAGTAGCCCATACCTCAGCAGACGCCAGCACTCCCAAAGTGGGGAACGTTATCGAAGCTGCCTCCAGTTGGCCCAACAAAGAAGTATTGATGAACTTGAAGTAGACGCCGCATGTGGAAAAGCCATGGGGGCTACCCAGGTAAGTCATTCCCATCCGGAGCCAAGGATGGAATGGAAGGTAAAAGTGAGGAGTGATGGCACACGCTATGTGACCAAACGTCCTGTTAGAGACCGTCTCCTGAAAGCCAGAGCCATGAAAATCAAAGAGGAACGTAGTGGGATGACCACCGATGACGATGCCGTGAGCGAGATGAAAATGGGACGTTACTGGAGCAAGGAGGATAGAAAACGGCACCTGATGCGTGCTCGGGAGCAACGAAAGAGAAGAGAATTCATGATGCAGAGCCGGCTAGACTGCTTGCGGGAGCAGCAACAGCAGCAGCAAGGGGCAGAGGGGAAAGGCGAGATGAGCATCATCGCCTTAAGCCATCGTAAGACTATGAAAAAGCGCAACAAGAAGATCCTGGATAACTGGATCACTATCCAGGAGATGCTGGCCCATGGCACACGATCAGCCGATGGAAAGCGGGTCTACAATCCCTTGCTTTCCGTCACCACCGTCTGAGTGGCAGCTGGCATGCCTATCAATCTCTTTGCCAAATCAAAACTTCTCTAACTTCTGTCTTTGTGCCACGCCATTTCTAGACATCCCTTCTTTTCATCAGTTACAATATTGTCAATTCCGCCTTACCATTCATTTATCCTTTTTTTTGGGATTCTTTCCTCAACCTTTCAGAATATCTGAGAGGTATTAAAAACACAGGGTTAACTTTTAAACCGGATCTAGCCTGTAGATTTCACAGTTCCAAAAAGGACTCTTTTAAAAGTTTGACTTGGCGAACGAGCCAGATCGGTGTCAAATAGACTGGATGTCACAATCTACTGCCCGAGCACTGATCGATGGAATAAAACCAGAAGTTTGTACCCAATAGCGACCGTACTTGGGAATGTTTTTGGCCTTGCAGATGAACGGACTAGCCTTTGCCGTGTTTATTTCCACGGTGTCTCGCTGAAAAAGGTGTGGCCCCTTCGTAGGGCTTTGTTGAGAAATACGATCAACGCAATTCAAAAAATACAAAAACAAACTAAACACTGCCATCTGGTGGTTAAAGAGCACATGGACAGCTATAAAAAAAACAGCAAAGTACAAAGGGACAGTTAATAGCACAGATGTTGGGAGAGGTGGTTTGCGAGATTTGGATAAAGAATCTGCCTTTTTTCTTGTGGACATAACTGCACATTACGAGGATGGTTTTGTGCAAGCTTACGTCTTAGACAATTTTAATCTGTCTGTTGTTTCCAACGTGATTGTGACCTCTGTTTGATCTTATTTATCGTTACGTTTTACACGATTCTGTTTGACTTTGAATGTGTGAGCCTGGGAGATAGGAAAGGGGTGTTTTTGCCAAGGTAATTTTGCAGGGAGCAGAGCAAAGACGTTCTCAGTCCATTTTAGTATTTTTAATATCAGGAGTAACCTGGAAATATCTTGCAGTGTGAGAAACATTCAAATATATTTTTCATTTCACCACCTTCAGCGTTTGTCCGCTAGGTACTGAGCACCACATGAGAACCCATTCTAGCTGAAAGGCTTCAAAGCGCTATTGATTAAAGTAGACTTTGGTGCAGGTTGCTGTAAAAATACATTAAAAAACCATTACATGAACACAACAGTCTTTGTCAAAATCTTACAATGGGTTCTATACACAAGAGCCCCAAGGTCTGCAGCCTTGAACAGTGACATACGGTATGAATGATACAAAACACAACAAAAAATAGCACAATAGCAACTACACCTAAACCCTTACAATGTGAAAGCGAGGTAGCCTATGAAGGGGTGTAGACAGGCTCTATGACAGATTAAATAATATTATATCTACTAAAAAGAGTGCTCCTGCTGGGATTACAATAAAATAAACTTAAAAGGACTACAAGTATCAGAATTTTAGGGGCAGAGATGCCCCCAACATGCAGTAATTTGCATGTCTACACGAGGAGGAGGGGCTAAACTATGTAAATGTGTGTCATTTAGCCCCACCCCCTCCATACAGAACCACAGTTCTCTGAATGATATAATCACTAGGAAGCACGCGGGATCTGTCCGAGAAAAATTTGAGTTTCCGAAACCATTTTTTGGGTGGACTGTCCTGCATTAACACAGCAGATAATCAAGGAGACAGAAGGGCTGGCCGCTCACAAAAAAATGGCGGCATGGATCGTAGCAAAGCCGCTCCCCCTTTTACAGAGGCAAGGACGGAGCGCAGAGGTCCTGATTTCGGGCTTTTAAAAGTTGGGAGGTATGAGTATGCCCAAATAGTCAAATAGCGGAGAATCCCTATAATATACCTACTGCTTGGTAATCTCTGTTAAAGAATAGAAAAACTAGGGGCCGGATTCAGACCTGTTTGCTAGGCTGCATATATTCGTAGCCTAGTGAACAGGTAAACGACCCCTGGGGTTTGCACATGTGCATATTCGCACATGTGCATGCAGAAAACGTAGACCATCGGGGATGGGGAGGAATTCAGTCCTGCTGCAAGGTCTGTCATATCACTGGAGTGCTGATCTAAGGAAATATACATTTATAAAGACAAAATCTCAACAAAAAAATTGTCTCATTAAATACTTTGTGTTTTGTGTATAAATTCCACAGATAAGCAAAACACAGTGTTGAGTAATCCCTCTGCAGGTGACAAGAAACCCCAGGGGATTGTACCTGCCACCACTCTACTGATCCCTCATTATACCCCAACCCCCTCACCCAATGCTGTCTCTTGGCACTAAGTCATACAGCTGAGGGGCTGAAAAATAAGGCAAAACGTCAGGGGGGGGGGGGGGGGCAAGGCTGACTTGGCCCTGCCCCATGCCATAAAAATCTGATTCGCGGGCTGCGGAGAGGGGACGGGGCTCAAATGATGCAAAATGCTGCTATTGTGTCATTTTAGCCCCGCCCCCTCTCCGCGGACCCATGATTTGCGGTGATTGATCCAGCAGGGAAGGGAGAAACGGGGGCTCTGGCCAGCAAGCGGGAGACTTGCCAACCTTCCCGGTGTGCCGGGAAGCAGACCCGATTTTCAGGTGCCTCCCGGCCAAGCCTGCAATTAATGGAACATCCATACCAAGGATATTTACATACATTCATCCCTTAATGTTTATATTAGACAACTACAAAGGGGAAAAAAAAAAATAATACGCCATGCATTAATGTTTCATCAACCAAGAACTCGCAATAGATTTGAACGTAACATGGTTCGCAAATTAATTGGGACACTTGTTTTTCTAGTGTTTTACTCATTAACCCTTTGAGTGCCGGCATTGCTGTGAGCGATCCTCAAGATATCCGCTAAAAATGCCAGCGCCGCCCACAGCGACTGTTCTCTGAGGATAAAGAATACAATTCATCACAAGTCAATTCATTAAAACTTAGTTAAATATTGCACCCAAAAATAGAACAGTCGCTGGCGATTGTAATGGATGTTTTGAGGAGCTTTCACGGCAACATTGCAACTCAAAAGGTTAATCATAAAAAAATTATATATATAAACAGGTTTAATTGGCAATTTTTTTTACACCGATTTTGACAAATGTTCTAGGCGCTCAAAGGGTTAAAAAAAAAAAAGGTATGTTGAATTTATTTACATATTTAGAATTATTAAAGCCACCCTTAGCTAAAACAATTCAATTTCCGTACATTTTCTATATTTTAAGGAGCTGTATCTTTTTAGGTCTTCTTGCAGTTCTTCCAACTTCTAGACGTCCACCTACAGTACCTGTACCACTTTCTTTTTAAGATCTTGTTTTATCTGGACAATACACTCCTTCTAATCCTTAGTTTGCCAGTACAGGGTATTCTTTATGTTGCTGTCCACTTTTCCACAATTGTTTCCATGACACAGATATGGTTTTGCTCTGAGTTATATAAACTTACTTGGAACACTAGATTTACTGCTAACCCCATCAGAGCAAGCACCCTTTGGGGGAAATTTACTAAGATGTGTATTCTACTTCACATGTGATGTTGCTATGGGCAAACAACAGATCCTGTTTACTGTCTTCTAGAGGGTGCTAAATAAATAAGAAGTACATTCTGATTGGTTGCCCACAGCAACATCACGTGTAGTAGAATACACATCTTAGTAAATTTCCCCATTATCACTTATGTTTGTTTATAATTAAACCCCTCCTTTTAAACCATGAAAGATAAAACTTTCTTTTATCCCAATTCATTTACAGGCCGCTGTAGATTTATGTAGTACTTGTAAATCTACAAAACAGGAATATTTGGTTAAACCTTTGAGTGCCAAGTGAATTTGTAAAAATTGCCAAGCAAACATTTTTATTTATCATAAGGACCTGTAAAGATTACCTTATATAGGGAATGGGTACTTGTGTATTATAGCGGCGCCCATCGCATCACATGCCATAAGGCATGCGATGCGATATCGCGGGATATTGTACAATGTCATACAATTTTAAAATTGTATGACATTGTGTATGGCATACAATGCCATACAATGCGAGGCGATTCAAAATTGTATAAGCACCCTAATGGGTGCTTACAATGTTAAATGCACCCCCACGCCACCCCCCCACTATAAACGTGAACCCGAAGCGTGGCGAGCGCAGCGAGCCCGGGAGGGGCGGCGGTACGCGTCCTCCGACCTTTTCATACCCCCACTATCCACGTCGGCGTGGAGTTGAGAATAGAAAGTGTGGCGAGTGCAGCGAGCCACCGAGCCCAAAGCGTGGCGAGCGCAGCGCGCCCCGCGGATACCTTCACAGGTATCGGCGTCCCCTCGCGGGCTTCACAGGTATCCGCGTGCGCTCGCCACACTTCGGGCTCGGTGGCTCGCTGCGCTCGCCACACTTTCTATTCTCGACTCCACGCCGACGTGGATAGTGGGGGTATTTTGAACATCTCTCACAGAAATGTTGGCATTCAAAGGGTTAAACATGTTAAAATATCACTCTAGCCATACAGTATATGCTACTGAAAACCACTTTTTGGAACAGTACATCCTGTGGCACCTGTTTGATCTAAGATGGGTGTCTAACAGCCATAAGTATAGGTTTTTTTTTTTTTTTAAAGTATGGTAAATTTACTTCTATAATAGATTGTATACATCTAATATACTAAAAATCAAACCATATAATAAGCTTGAAAAGTAAAAAAAAAAAGGGTAACCAATTATAGCTACAGTACTGCAACAGACCTATCCAGAACCAGGTGTCTTTCACATCCCACCTCCATACTTCATAGCTGTGGTGCCTTCATGGTCCACCTCTCAGGCTCAGCGAGTACATGGCGACTGAAAGACTAGTGTTTGATTTCTTCTGTGGGTCATGTTTGGCATTCTTTGGATCACCATTGTTACTGTGTCTCCTTCTCTCTACTGAGTCGAGAACCTTAATAAACTGTTACCTTTCTAATAGTACTGAAATGGTGTAATCCTGTTTTTCTTTTTTTCTTTTTTTTTTTACTGTCTGTCAAGTTACCTCAGGTGTACATTACAGGGAATCCTATACAACATTCATGAACTTACTTTATAATATTTCAAGATGCTGAAATACCCTGGATTCACACCCATTGTCTGTGACATTGCAGTCAGAAACACTATTCTATAAATGTGTGTATGATATGCATAGACACACTTAGCTACAAAGTGTATGTAACTCTGCAGTATGATGTACCACTTGTGCAACACCCATTAGTGCAAGAGGAGATGTGTCAAATATCCTGAAGAGAAAATCTGAAGTGGGTAAATTTACTAAGCTTCACCCTCATGCATATTAACCATACACATGCCCGAAAGTCCTTGGCACATATGCCAGGAATGGATCTAAAAATTATACTGCCAGCCTGTGTACAGCATACCAACCTGTGCCCCGCACACCAACTTGTGCCCGCACACAGCAGCCAATTCAGAGTGCATCGCTCTATAAAGATGTGCAGAAATCTTTATTGAGCGGTTTTCACAATTCTGCACACGTACGCGAGCCAGTGTGCGCATGCACGAGCCCTGAAACTGCCCACAGCCAATTGCAGTTTGGGAGAGCAGCGGAGGGCGGAGTTAGGATGCAGAGTTTGTGGGAGCGGTCTGGACATTGCAGGTGTATCTGGACCACTTGGGAGAGGGCCATGGTCATAGGTGCCAATTTATGATTTTGCTGGTGGGTGCTCAAGCTAAAAATATATGGGAGTGGCTTCACGGGGAAGAGGCGTGGCCATAAAGTAATACCAATTTGCATTACGCAGTACAGTTGTCTCCAATAATCAAATTATGGTAGCAGTGCAAAATACATAAATGCCCCCACAGTGCCAAGTACATAAATACCCCCACAGTGCCAAACACATAAATGCCCCCACAGTGCAGGTACATAAATGCCCCCACAGTGCCAAATACATACAGTAAATGCCCCCACAGTGCCAAGCACATAAATACCCCCACAGTGCCAAATACATAAATGCCCCCACAATGCCAAATAAATAAATGCCCCCATAGTGCAGGTACATATTTGCCCCCACAGTACCTGTGCCGGCAATGAGGGAGGGGGAGTGTGGTGGGACATGGGCGGAAGGGCCGCTGCTTAGATACTCAGTCAGTGTGCGCTATGTGCACAGCACTCACAGGCTGGTCTGCCTCACATCCACCTATTACTCTGCGGATAGAATACACTCTTCCCGCCATCCCGGCATACTGTTTCCCAGGCGGCTGGTCCAGCGATGCGGGTGTTGCAGCCAAAAATTAGCAAGTTAATACAATGGCCCATACAGCAGGACTTGGGTCCGTGGGTGCTCATTCATTTCTGTGGGTGCTCGGGCCCTTAAACACCCACAGAATCTGCGCCTATGGCCGTGGTGGCATGAATCCACACGCAGCTGCTGCGACCAGGAACATGTCTGGCTTTGCGTCGGCATTTCTGACAACTGCACAAGTATGGCTCAGGATGCTGTAATAATATACTAATAATGGTGTCTATTACTGCTGATAAATGGTTCCATGGTAATGTACTGTACAGTGCTGGAGATCAGTTGCTATGACCACTTCAGTTACGGGTTAATGGGAAGTTAGTTTGAAGCTGCCCATACACGTCCCGATTCCGGCGCCGCGATGTGTGCTTTGTGATGCACGTACTTTGCTTTTCATCGCATAGTATCGTATGCACAACGCATGCACAAGGCATGCAATGCGATGCTATTCTATAAATGTGTGTATGCTATGCATAGACACACTTAGCTACAAAGTGTATGTAACTCTTCAGTATGATGTACCACTTGTGCAACACCCATTAGTGCAAGAGGAGATGTGTCAAATATCCTGAAGAGAAAATCTGAAGTGGGTAAATTTACTAAGCTTCACCCTCATGCATATTAACCATACACATGCCCGAAAGTCCTTGGCACATATGCCAGGAATGGATCACACAAAGGTGGCATCCTATCACAGCACCACACAAAGGTTTCATCCTATCCCAGCACCACACAAAGGTGGCATCCTATCACAGCACCACACAAAAGTGGCATCCTATCACAGCACCACACAAAAGTGGCATCCTATCACAGCACCACATAAAGGTGGCATCCTATCACAGTACCACACAAAAGTGGCATTCTATCACAGCACCACAGAAAGGTGGCATCCTATCACAGCACCACACAAAAGTGGCATCCTATCACAGCACCACACAAAGGTGGCATCCTATCACAGCACCACACAAAGGTGGCATCCTATCACAGCACCACACAAAAGTGGCATCCTATCACAGCACTAGACAAAAGTGGCATCCTATCACAGCACCACACAAAGGTGGTATCCTATCACAGCACCACACAAAGGTGGCATCCTATCACAGCACCACACAAAGGTGGCATCCTATCACAGCACCACACAAAGGTGGCATCCTATCACAGTACCACACAAAGGTGGCATATTATCACAGTACTGTGCAAAGGTGGCATTCTATCACATTACCACACAAATGTGGCATCGTATCACAGCACCACACAAAGTTGGCATCCTATCACATTACCACACAAAGTTGGCATCCTATCACATTACCACACAAATGTGGCATCCTATCACATTACCACACAAATGTGGCGTGGTGACCACTTTTCCAGCAATCTGCACATGCTCAGCGGAGTCTGAGCGCCCTAGTGCTCAGACTCCATAACACAGCGGAGGTTTGCACATGCGCAGTAGGATATGAGCAAGGGCGTAACTACCATAGGTGCAAGGGGTGCAGCTGCTATGGGGCCCAGAGCTGAAGGGGGCCCATTTTTACTGTTTAAGTAATGTTTTACACACATTTAACACCATCAGTTGCTAAATAGGGGGCCCTTAAAAACTTATGCTATGGGGCCTACGAATATCTAGTTATGCCCCTGGTTATGAGCACTTGTTCGTGCAGACCCTACTTAAGATGCCCCTGACTTTACAGGTAATTGCGTTTAGTTTTATTTTTTTTGTGATTTGTTATTTCACCCCCCCTCCCTTTCCAAAACCTATGTGTGCATTTCCCCATCAAGCATTTGTTGCCGCTTAGTTTGTACTTTACTCATTGAATGTAGGAGACAGTAACTCCCCAGCTGAATATAGGAAAATGCTAGAGTATATGAATAACTTTATATATTATTTTTCTCCAGGAAACCCGTCTACTACAGGCCCATCTCCCTCCTCCCTTTTGCCTCCAAGCTCCTAGAACGTCTGGCCTATAATCATCTCCTAAGCCACCTTACTGCTAACTCCATTCTAGACCCCTTACAATCCGGGTTCCGCCCTTTACATTCCACTGAAAATCGGCTAAATCCAAAGGCCTCTTCTTTATCCTCATCCAGCTTGATCTGTCGGCTGCCTTTGACACTGTTGACCACCCTCTCCTTTGGCCTCACTGGCATAGTCTTCTCCTGGTTCACCTCATACCTCTCCGATCGCTCCTTCTCCATCTCCACTCCGATCTCCTCCTCTCCTACTACCCCGCAGCCAGTCGGTGTTCCCCAAGGGTCAGTGCTTGGCCCTTTCCTCTTCTCCCTCTACACCACCTCTCTGGGCACCCTCATCAGCTCCTACGGCTTCCATTACCACCTTTATGCCGATGATTCCCTAAGCTATCTCTCCTCCCCCGACCTATCCCCACCACTCCTGTCCAAGGTCTCCGAATGCCTCACGGCCATCTCAGCCTGGATGACCCAACGCTTCCTGAAACTAAACCTGGCTAAAACTGAACTTCTAATCTTCCATCCCCGAACATTCCCTCTTCTCCCACTATCTCCATCAGCATTGGTGAAACCGAGATCACCTCCACCGACCAAACACGCTGCCTCGGTGTCATCATTGACGCCTCCCTCTCTTTCACCCCCCACATTCGTGCTCTCTCACAGTCTTGCCGCTTTCACCTCCACAACATCTCGCGCCTCAGACCATTACTCTCCACTGACGCGACCAAAATCCTCATTCACTCTCTTGTCATCTCCCGCCTTGACTACTGCAACATCCTTCTCTCCAGGCTACCTCTCGCCCGCCTTGCCACTCTTCAATCCATTCTTAACGCCGCTGCTAGGCTCATCTTCCTCTCCAGCCGCTCTACCTCCGCCTTCCCCTCTGTCTATCTCTTCACTGGCTCCCCATTCCTTTCTGAGTTCTCTTTAAACTCCTCACCACCACCTACAAGGCTCTTTCCTCCTCCACCGCTCCTTACCTCTCTTCACTGATCTCTATCCACACTCCCTCCCGTCCTCTTTCCTCCACCACCGACCGCTGCCTGACCTCTCACCTAATCACCTCCTCCCACTCCCGTGTCCAAGACTTCTCTCGCGCTGCCCCCTGCACTGGAACAACCTCTCGCCACCCATCAGGCTTTCTGATTCCCTTACCTCCTTCAAGCGCTCCCTCAAAACCCACCTTTTCCGACTAGCCTATCCCTCCTCCTCCTAACCTCTTTTGCTCCTCCTATCCTGCCTACCCTACCCCTCCATCCGCTCCCATACGTTCCTACTTATCCTATTGTTTTTCATTCATCCACCCACCTCCTTTTAGTCTGTTTACTCTTATGAGTAGGGCCCTCCTTCCTCACGTACTTGCTATGTACGGCGCTGCGGACACTTTGTGGCGCCTTATAAATAAACAAACTACTACTACTTGCTCCTTGAATGTTAAAACTCAATATGGAGGACATAGTGGGCACTCTGTTTAATCCATAGGCTGACTTTTTAGAAATCCAGATAGGACCATGGCTTTTTCAGCCGGTTCCGCCACACAGAGAGCTGGGCTGGCCGCACCTAGCACAGCCTTCTAATTCTTTATTTGCCCCGCCCCCTACATTTTCATGTGTTTCACAGAGATAGATAGGAGTGTGCGGGAATGCCGGACCCGCCCTGACTCATAACTCACCCCCATGATCATTGGTCACACCCCTTTTTATGTACGCACTTAAATGCCAGGGCTGTAAAAAAGCCCCAGTCCGTCCCTGACTGTGATAACTGATCCATCAGGTCGTTTTGTAATTGTGAATGTATCTATCAATGCTACTCGCTATGTCTTATGTAATATTTATGCTCCAATTACTCTCCACACTGTTGCCCTACGCTTCATGTAATCAGATTTTAGGAAGGGATTTTAATTTAATCGCTTCTCGCTTTATAGATAGAAACACTCTGGATCCTCCTGGCAGCCCGCTTCCTAAATGAGGGGTCCCGTGGTTTTGCATGCAATTAGAAATTATTGATGTTCGGAGAGCTGGGTACCCTAAAGACCTAGAATTTACGTGGCTTGCGGCCGCTTTTGGCAGATTGTCTTGAACAGAACTCTATGTTACTCCGACATTATACTAATTTGTCTGTCAGACCGAGCTTTAGTACGGATCCTTATGGTTCCCTGCATGGATAGTGGCTCCCATACACAATGGAGGTTCTCGCGGTAAGGTGGTGGTGACATTTTGGCAGGACTTCAAGCATATTAATGCTCAACATGAATCCTCTGATCCTCTACTTTTTTTTGCAGATATGTAAATTTGCTTTCCTGGGGAACATCGGGCCTGCGTATATTCGCAGTCTAGCAAGCAGGTTAACCCCGCCCATCGAACGCTAGCCCCTCCCCCATTTGCACGCCACCTGAATCCCCTCGCTACGGTACAAGCAGATGTTTATGCTTACACATACGCTCACATGAGCCCACACAGAGGAGAAATCATCGATGATTATTCACCATCAAATAATTTTTTCCCCCTGTTTACAGCTAAAAGCCGGGTGCTGACATATGACATCATCCACCTGCACCGGGCAGGCAGGAGCACGCCTGCATTCACAGGGGTCTGCCCAGCTTTTCCACTGTGTTTGTGGGGATGCCTATGAAACACTGCCTGTCAATCAGGCACCGAGCGAGCTGGCGCATGAAAATGTTGCCGAAGGTGCTCGCTGCGGGGGTCTGTATATGCACATTATCGCTTATGCCTTTGCACAGGTCCCGACAATCGGAGATGGGGCCGAATTCGGACATTAACTAACAGATCTGAATTGGCCCCATAGTGGCCCAGATGCACTAAGCTTCAAGTTATAGAATGGAGAGTGATAACCAGCCAATCAGCTCCTGCCTGACATTTTTCAAACACAGTCTGTGACATGGCAGGCAGGAGCTAATTGGTTGGCTGTTTATCACTCTCCATTTTATCACCTTTGAAGCTTAGTTTATCTGGCCCTATGTCCTGTATCTCACATACAAGGAAGAAATTCTTTAAGGGTTACCGACTGACCCAACAAACACTGATTGAATCTTTTGAATTGTGTAAATCATCCCAACTCCTACCCAATAAGACCCTTACTTGTTGCGTAAATAGCATTTTGATGAGATGTTGACAGAGTTCGAGTCTGATACTCTAGGGGACATTAATATAGTTTTTCATAAATTTGGCAACTGTACTGGGAAATTGTCTCCTAACTCACTTCATAGTCCTCATTTCTAACTCCAACATCGATGAAGACCAAGGGGGCTCCCATACCACCCCAAGTGGACAGACCACAGAGGTTGTCCATAGTTTCTATGACATTATTCTCATCCACATGTTGAGCCCCCTGCCAAGTCCTCTTCCGGAGCGATATTTGTGTTCTGGACTGGTCCTAGATCCTGCTTTAGCAGAATCTCTTCATGCCCCTATAACTTTGGAAGAGGTCCACTGGGCCATTAAGGTTCTGAAGCCATCGGAGGCCCCTTGTCCCAGGTTTTACAGGATAATTCTACATAATTCTTTCCCATTGAATAGATGGAATTTTACTGGATGTTTTAACTTTTTAGTCACATTTTTAAACAAGCATTTACGTCTTTTACATAATTTAACTCAGCCCTGTTTAGAGTTATACTTAATACGGGGAGAGATCCAGAATTGCCAGAATCCTAGGTATTTATTTACAAAGATGTGAGTTCTAGTGAAGATGGGATGTTGCCATAGCAACCAATCAGAATCGACTTTTTATTTATTTAGCAACTTCTGGAATATAATGGATAGAAACTGGTTTCCCATAGCAACATTCCAATCTTCCATAGAACTCCCACCTTAGTCATTTGGTTTTCTGATTTCTGATTTTATGCAGATATTGCAACATATATATATATCTATATATATATATATATATATATATATATATATATATATATATTTATATACATACACACATTGTAGGGGCTCTGCACACACTAAATTAACTGATAATAAATAGTGGAGATTTGGTTCATGAATTGATCAATGCATTTAAGCCTGCAGCCCCCTTCACGGGACCCCACTTTTCTGCAGTGAAGGGGGCTGCAGGCTTAAATGCATTGATCAATTCATGAACCAAATCTCCACTATTTATTATCAGTTAATTTAGTGTGTGCAGAGCACCTACAATGTCTGTTTAAACAATGTGGTCACAAGCCATAGGGCACCCCAAAACTAGGAAAGGTGAGTGCCGATGTTTACTGTATATATAGTTTATTAGATTAACTCATGCACCCTGTATTAACCTATAGTGCATAGCTTATGTTAACCATTTCCCTAGATGATTAGTGACAGGTGTGTTGGTAACTGCTCACCTATAAAAGCATAGTCTGCTGTGAGCTTTAGACCAGATAGCATGCCTGGAATCAAACATTGATGTGATAGCTATGTGTATTGTAGCCATTTTGAGCGATAGTGTTAGGACCTGCAGAAAAGTGTGGTCCCGTGAAGGGGGCTGCAGGCTTAAATGCATTGATCAATTGATGAACCAAATCTCCACTATTTATTATCAGTTAATTTAGTGTGTGCAGAGCCCCTACAATGTCTGTTTAAACAATGTGGTCACAACCATAGGGAACCCCAAAACTAGGAAAGGTGAGTGCCGATGTTTAGTGTGTATATGTGTATATATATATATATATATTTCCAAAGGATCTCCAATACCCGGCGGGTGGGAAATCAGCACGGCACTGCAGCGATTTTTCAAAATCTTTATTCCCCTCTACATTTCAGAGCAGACCGCTCCGTCTTCTCCGAAACGTAGAGGGAAATAAAGATTTTGAAAAATCGCTTTAGTGCCGTGCTGATTTCCCACCCGCCGGGTATTGGAGATCCTTTGGAACTATCACATTGTTCAGGGGCACGTAGCGAATTACCAGTGACTGAGAGTGCCGGGTCGTGATTATATATATATATATATATATATATATATATATATATCCATATCCAGGAAATGAATGGGCACTCAGGGACGCCAATGATGCTGGTGAAAACAGGGACTAAAATTTATTCCATCAATGGTCTCACAAGCGTCAAGGTTTCGGGGGCCGGACCCCCGTCGTCAGGACAAATTGCAGACAAGATTTAACCCTGTTCACCAGCATCATTGGAGTCCCTGAGTGCCCATTCATTTCCTGGTTGTATATTGTAGACAGTACCACGCTACTGCCTTCTGTTAGCTGGCACCGGGGCAAGATATTGCTAACAGCAGCTCACCTCAGTCCTGAGTGACGGCCCTTCCTGATATATATATATATATATATATATATATATATATATTAGGTGTGCGCACATTGAGTCTTATGGGTGCACAGGCACCCCCTAATGCTGTGCCCACCCTTATGAACACCTCCCTACCAACAATACCTTTCACCAAAGACTTTTGCTTTTTAGAACTGTATTCCATTTAAAGAAGCGCCCATAAATCAATTATGTGTGTTTTGCATTGTTACTTGTACATATAACTACATATCATCCATATATGTTTTTTACTTTATTTGCATGTATTATTATACTGAGAGCCATTTTAAATTGTAGCGAGTACCAATAGATGATGGTAGACACGCCTGATTGGCGCTGTTAGACACACCCAATGGGTGGTATTATACATGCCCAATATGTGGTGCTAGGCACACCCCTTTGACGGTGCACCCCCTAATAAAATGTGCTGCGCACGCCTATGCATATATATATATATATATATATATATATATATATATATATATATAGTTCTATGGGCCAAATTCAGACCTGATCACAGGACAAATTTGTTCTCAAAATGGGCAAAAACATGCTGCACTGCAGGTGGGGCAGATGTAACATGTGTAACACAAAAAAGTTTTCTACATTCATGTGGAGGGGGGGGGGGAATTTTCTTCATTTTTTAGACTTTTCATACATTTCCATACACGTGAATTCCAACTGGGATTGGTAAAGTATGTCAGGCGCAGCTATAGCAGAGCGAGGCAACTGTGTCCACTGTGAACCTTTTCATGGCGCGACATTTGACTGTGTTAACTTTTTTGTCAATGTCGACATTTTGTCTGTACCGACCTTTTGACTGTAGACCTAGGCAACCCACACCCCATAGCTGGACATAGGCTTTGGTTAACCTTGTCCTAATGATTTTTAGAATATTTCACCTTTATGGGGGTTGGGATCATTCGGTCTCTGCTGCCCACTGTTATGCTTTGATGAACACTAAAAAAGCAGTTATAAATAATCTCTGAGCACCGGATAATAGTGGAACAATCAGAAAACATGTCTAGCAATTAAAGCTTATGTATGTAGGGAGTTGGACTGGAAACAGGTGCAGATTACTGGAAATACCCTTAGATGCACACAAGCCTTCTGACACCCCCACTCTTTTATCTCTTGCTGCAACAGCA
Source organism: Crinia signifera (assembly GCF_055691185.1). Taxonomy (NCBI): domain Eukaryota; kingdom Metazoa; phylum Chordata; class Amphibia; order Anura; family Myobatrachidae; genus Crinia; species Crinia signifera. Next base: position 31,027,188 of record NC_139225.1, read on the forward strand.
CAAATCCTTATATCCATTTAAAATTCTTATTTAGATTCCAATCAGTGCTGAATAGTCTTCCGGCAAGAAACACTCACTATAGATTTAAATTTGTGCGTTACTTCACAGCGGTACACTTTTATATATATGTATTTCCTTCACAAATTAGCAAGGATGTGAATAATTCCAAAGTCATCAACTTCAAAGCTTGGTTCACTTAGAAGAACAGAATGACTTTCAGGGCTGTGTGTTTTTCGTCTGCTTCATGTGTCTATGTCGTCGGCAGGCCAATTACCACCATACTGCGTTTAATGATTTATTGCGTTATTCTTCACACTGCATCAAACAGAAAAACATTTGTATGTGATACAGTTCCACAGGCCGGATCCTACGCGCTCACTCATCTCGTGCTGTAAAAATGATATTTTAGAAAATGTGTTGATTGAATGTTACAGCATAATATCCTTCTGTAATGGATACAGACTGCAGGGGTCTGTCTGTTATAGAGAGGAATAACATAAATCGGGCAAGAACAGGTGTTTAAATAAAGCATTTTATCCCCCTAAAGTATAGGCATATAAAAAGGTTTTGGACAATTATTTTTCTGTTTGTTGTAGATATGGATTGTTTTTTTTTTTTTACTGGTAGTCCAGGCTTCTGGACCGCCTGGGCAATCAAAAGTTGGCTCGCAAATGCGCTGGTGACACCAACATTTACCAATGCTAGACTGTAATGGCCCCCATGCGTTCGCACGGGGCCGATGTTTTGATGGAAAGCCGTCCACCCCACCTCTCATCTGCTGGTAATACCAGCAGATGAGTGGCGGCGGTGGCTGGCGATGATGGGGGAGCGCGCATCGGAGCTTACCGCTCATTGCCGGCCATACACACTTGAAAGCAGCTGTAACAGTTAAAGTGAGCTACTTTCAGCTTAAAACTGGCTATTTTTTTTCTAAAAGCGGCTGAGAAATTGTCAGTGAATAAGGTAAAGAGCATTTATTTATTTATATATGTTTTATGGTACTTATTTCCTAGCACGGCGCCACTGATTTTGATTGTATCCATCGGGTCGAAAAAATCGCGTGCCAACCAAATCGCATGCGAATCAATGTAAAATGGTCCCTGAGACCCGATTTTACATTGATTTCAATGTAAAAAGCCCCAAAACGCCCCATTTTAATACCAAAGCCCCACTCATGTTTTAAATGCCCCCCCCCCATTTTAACACCACCCCACTATTGACGCCAACCCGAAGCATGGCGAGCGCAGCGAGCTTGCGAGGGGCGGCGGTACACGTCCTCCGACCTTTTCATACCCCCACTATCCACGTCGGCGTGGAGATGATTTTATAAAGTGTGGCGAGCGCAGCGAACCACCGAGCCCGAAGCGTGGCGAGGTATCCACGTCCCCTCGCGGGCTTCACAGGTATCCGCGTCCCCGCGCGGGGCTCGCTGCGCTCGCCTCACTTTCTAAATTCAACTCCACGCCGACGTGGATAGTAGGGGTATGAAAAGGTCGGAGGACGCGTACCGCCACCCCTAGCAGGCTCGCTGCGCTCGCCACGTTTCGGGTTGGCGTCAATAGTGGGGTGGCGTTAACAATGGGGGGGCATTAAACATACTTTTTAACCATATTCAATGTGAAATGGGCCATATTGGCCCATTTCACATTGTCACCTATGTCAAATCGGGTTGATCGCGTTGATTTTCACTTTAAATATAATTTAACATTGTTCCCTATGGGAAAATCGCGTTGATCGCGTCGGTCGCATCGCGGCCCCTTATTAGGGGCCGCGATGGATGCGATCAACGCGATTTTGTCTTTCACCTGCAATTTAGCTGGAAGCCTGTGTTCAGGTTCTGTCCCCTTGGTGGCATTTTGGAGGATTATACTACGCATGTGCAGGTCTCCAACAAAATGGCACCTGTACCATGATCCTGGTAACTTCTCTACTGCTGCTCATGCACAAGCTTCAGGAAAATGTCCGGCATGCAATTTTCCTGGTAATTTCTGCAGCTACAAGGCTAAGTGCCTCTCCCCCATATAAACTGCTTGGATCTCTACCTACCCGACTCCAACTGAAAGTACACATGTAATAGTAGTGCGGTATACTGTAGCAGCTGCTGTTCCATGCAATTCCTAGTAATAGTTAGGGTACTCTTTACCTATCACGGCGCCCATCGCGGGCATCGCGGGTACATTTATGTCTGGCCGCGACGCGACCGACGCGATGCCCGCGATTTCCCATTGAAACCCATGTTAAACATGGAAATCGCGTCGGTCGCGTCGCGGCCGGCCATAAATGTACCCGCGATGCCCGCGACGCGATGCACCCGATTTCCCATAGCAATCAATGTTAAATGGCCCGACCGACGCGATTTTACTGTTAAATGCCTCAATGGACCCGATGTGGCCATAGGAAACAATGTTAAATGGGCCACAGAGGCCAAATAGGCAACCTTGACTGGGAAATGGCCCCCCCAATTGTTACCGCCACCCCACGATCAATGTCAACCCGAAGCGTGGCGAGCGCAGCGAGCCCGCGAGGGGCGGCGGTACGCGTCCTCCGACCTTTTCATACCCCCACTATCCACGTCGGCGTGGAGTTGAGAATAGAATAGTGTGGCGAGCGCAGCGAGCCACCGCGCCCGAAGTGTGGCGAGCGCAGCGAGCCCCGCGAGGGGACGCGGATACCTTCACAGCTATCCGCGTCCCCTCGCGGGCTTCACAGGTATCCACGTCCCCTCGCGGGGCTCGCTGCGCTCGCCACGCTTCGGGCTCGGTGGCTCGCTGCGCTCGCCACACTATTCTATTCTCAACTCCACGCCGACGTGGATAGTGGGGGTATGAAAAGGTCGGAGGACGCGTACCGCGCTCGCCACGCTTCGGGTTGACGTTGATCGTGGGGTGGCGTAAACAATAGGGGGGGCCATTTCAGAGTTCAGGGTAAGTATTTGGGCTCTAAGGCCCATTTAACATTGTTTCCTATGGTAAAATCGGGTCCATTCAGCCATTTAACATGAAAATCGTGTCCATCGGGCCTTTTAACATTGATTCCTATGGCAAATCGTGTGCACATTTATGGCCGGCCGCGACGCGACCGACGCGATGTCCATGTTTAACATGGTTTTCAATGGGAAATCGTGGACATCGCGTCGGTCGCGTCGCGTCCGGGCATCTTTAGCCCGCATACGGCGCGACCAACGCGATTTTTTACCTCACGATGCCCACGATCAAGATCGTGGGCGCCGTGCTAGGTAAAGAGTACCATAGTTAGATATCCAGCTCCTCTAAGCCTAGTTATAGGAATGTATTTACTATAATATATGAGCATAATTTACTATGAGCAGCAAAAAATGGCATCTCGGAATATCCGCATTCATACATATGTAGAAGTGCCTTGATTAAAGTAGCTCTATTATAAATACATGAGATCTGTATAAATGAATCCCATTATCTCCACAGACTACCAGAAGCTCTGCAAAGTGTATAGAAAGACTGGGTATGGGTCATAGGATGGACAGTACTTAGTTTGACACATGAAAAAGGACAACATACCTTATGTTAACATGGTCAAAATGTGGACACAATCAACAGGTCGGCATGAAACAGGTCGACATGAGTTTTTCATGTTTTTTATGTCAATGTCAATTACATAGGTCAACATGGACACAGTATAAATTGGCCAAATAGCAGCAGCACCCCCTGCACCTATAGTAACTACTGTACACCCTTGTTTATAACACATGTAACTGTGACTGGGAAGGTGGCCCCTCTCAGCTCTGTCCCCATAGCAGCTGCACCCCCTGCACCTATGGTAGTTACACCTCTGTATATAACACATGTAACTGTGACAGGGAAGGTGGCTCCTCTCAGCTCTGGGCCCCATAGCAGCTGCACCCCCTGCACCTATGGTAGTTACACCCCTGTATATAACACATGTAACTGTGACAGGGAAGGTGGCCCCTCTCAGCTCTGTCCCCATAGCAGCTGCACCCCCTGCACCTCTGGTAGTTACACCTCTGTGTATATAACACATGTAACTGTGACAGGGAAGGTGGCCCCGCTCAGCTCTGGGCCCCATAGCAGCTGCACCCCCTGCACCTATGGTAGTTACACCCCTGTATATAACACATGTAACTGTGACAGGGAAGGTGGCCCCTCTCAGCTCTGTCCCCATAGCAGCTGCACCCCCTGCACCTCTGGTAGTTACACCTCTGTATATAACACATGTAACTGTGACAGGGAAGGTGGTCACTCTCAGCTCTGAGCCCCATAGCAGCTGCGCTCCCTGTACCTATGGTAGTTACACCTCTGCTGCCCAGCAATATGGAGAGAGAGAAGGACGGAGGATCTTTTATTGTCATTCGGTACAATATACTGTATACCCTGCTTGTGGAAGGGAGGAGGATGGGGCACTATATAATATGTGTGTCTGTATTCATGTATGTGTGTGACTAGGTAGGTTTGTGTTAATAAGTATCTGACTATGTATGTGTGTCTATGAGTGTGAATGTATATGTGCCTGTATGTATTTATATTGTATATGTATATCATATGTGTCACCACCCCAGTCTGCCTCACAGCCCCAGTCAGCTTAATGGCAAGCCCCCTTTTTAGTGACAACACCCCCTTTTTGGGCCAGTGCTCTGTACTTGCCCCTAGACTAAAAGTTGCCAGTCATCCCCTGCCTTCACCTATGGTAGTTACACCTCTGTATATAACACATGTAACTGTGACAGGGAAGATGGCCCCTCTCAGCTCTGTCCCCATAGCAGTTGCACCCTCTGCACCTATGGTAGTTACACCTCTGTATATAACACATGTAACTGTGACAGGGAAGGTGGCCCCTCTCAGCTCTGGGCCCCATAGCAGCTGCACCCCCTGCACCTATGGTAGTTACACCCCTGTATATAACACATGTAACTGTGACAGGGAAGGTGGCCCCTCTCAGCTCTGTCCCCATAGCAGCTGCACCCCCTGCACCTATGGTAGTTACACCTCTGTATATAACACATGTAACTGTGACAGGGAAGGTGGCCCTTCTCAGCTCTGAGCCCCATAGCAGCTGCACTCCCTGCACCTATGGTAGCTACACCCTGTATATAACACATGTAACTGTGACAGGGAAGGTGGCCCCTCTCAGCTCTGTCCCCATAGCAGCTGCACCCCCTGCACCTATGGTAGCTACACCCTGTATATAACACATGTAACTGTGACAGGGAAGGTGGCCCCTCTCAGCTCTGTCCCCATAGCAGCTGCACCCCCTGCACCTATGGTAGCTACGCCCTGTATATAACACATGTAACTGTGACAGGGAAGGTGGCCCCTCTCAGATCTGGGCCCCATAGCAGCTGGGCTCTCTGCACCTATGCTCAGGCCCGGCGACAGGGGGGGTCAAGGGGGACATCTGACCCGGGCCCCAAGGCTCGGAGGGGCCCCATGATCACGGGGCACAAAAAAATGCACTCCGTTTTTTTTATTATGCTGTCTGCTCTGCTGCTGGTTCGGAGCAGACAACAAACATGCAGAGCGATCACCCTCTCTCCCCCCCGGTTACCTGTCATCTCTTATTTGGCATCTAGCTGCGGAAGCCAGGGTAGGCGAGGGCCGGCGCTACCCACATAGCAGCTCCTGCAAAGCAGGGAGGCGCCATGCTAAAAAGGCGCTGTCTTCCTCCCTGCTCTGCTAAAGCTGCCTCAGTCCTCACTGTCACTGCCTCCTGCACGCCGCCCGCAGCGCCTGTCCGACAGCGGGCGGCAGTATGGAGAGGCTGAACAGCTCCCTGCACCGCGCACACACTGTCCGCCTCCTGCGAACTGTCCCCTCTTCCTCACAGACACTTGCGCTGAGGCATGTAGCACTGTCTGTGAATGCCTGGATGACATGTCATGTCTGGATCCGCCCCCTACCCATTGCTCCCTGCGCCATCAAATGATGAACAGGCAGCAGCGCCATCTCCCCTTCCTTTCCTCTTCTGTGTGCTGTGCCAGTGCCACTGCCAGTCCTAAACACTCCGCCCCCTCTATCTCCTCCCCTCTTCTTCCATCTCCTCCTTCTCTCCCCTCCTTTCCCCCTCAGTCACGAGGGTGGTGTTATGGCGTCCTCACCATCCTACCTACGCAGATAGAAGAGGAGGGACTGCACAAGTTAAACAGCAAAAGAACAGTGAGTCTTTTATTATACATGTTATATTATATATGTAAATAATGGGCTGGGTTATGTGCCTAAAGGTGGCCATACACACTGCAATAGCAGCGTGCGACGCGATGTGTGCTTCTGTGGGCATTGCACAGTACAAAAAGTATGTGCTGCACATACTTTTGTACTGCTTACGGATCGCATCGCACACACAATGCATGCATGCCGTGCGATGCGATCTAGCCCATAACGTATGCGATTCTCGCAGCGTGTATGGGCGGATTCGGCATGAAAAGCCGGCGGTCGGGATCCCGGCGTTCAAAATCCCGACGCCCGAATCCCGAACGCCGGAATCCCGACAAGGGGGGGGATGTGGATCGCCACGCAGCGGGCCCGGTGCCTCGCTACGCTCGGCACACTAATTTATTCTCCCTCCGAGGGTGCCGTGGACACCCACGGGGGGAGAAAGTGTCGGGATTTCGGCGTTCGGGATTCCGGCGTCGGGATTTTGAACGCTGGGATCCCGACCGCCGGGATTTAAACTGCATCCCGTATGGGCACCTTTAGTGCCTGCAACATTTTGCGGACACAGCACTGAGATGGTGTATGCATACAAGTACATGCATCTGAGATCCTCCATGCGTGTTGCATATGCTCCCACAATTGGGCTGCAGCTTGTTGCAATGGAAATTGGAAAGGGCGCAAAATTTATGGTTTGCAGGAGGGCGCCGGACACCCTAGCACCGGCCCTGGGTAGGCACTGGGCAGAGGATGGCTCTGCTCCTGTATGCTGCTGAGCATGCAGCAGGAGCTAAAAGAAGATGGCTGCCCCCATCCCATACAGACTACACAAAGATGGCCGCTTCCCACCAATGAGAAGCCAGGGTTTCCTTCTCTAGGAAATATAGAGAGTACAGAAAAAAGGGGTGGGGCTTAATGAAAGAGTGTGAGGAGAAGATTTGCAGGAAAAAGGTCCAGAGAACCTACTTAATGCCTACTCCACCTTTTTAATTAACCAGGTAAGTGCCTTGGGGTCTATCTATCTTTCTATCAATCTATAATCACTCTGATTTATCTATCTATCTATAATCACTCTGATTTATCTATCTATAATCACTCTGATCTATTTATCTATCATCACTATATCTATCTATCTATCTATCTATCTATCTATCATCACTCTGATCTATCTATCTATCAGAAGTAGTTTGTAGAAAAAAAATCTAGACACATACATACTGTACACACACACACACACACACACACACACACACACGTGAAGAGGGTTTTTTTTGGGAGGGGACCCAGAGATGTCCATGTACCGGGCCCCAAGATTTCTGTTGCCGGCCCTGCCTATGGTAGCTACACCCTGTATATAACACAGGGTTGCCGACTTTTTCTGTCTCCTCTCCGGGAAAAGCCCAGAGAGGAGACTTCCAGCTGCAGTTCGGGGGCGGGGCATGAGTGTTACATCATTAAGATCCGCCCCCAAGATTTAAAAACCCCCAATTCAAGGATCTCTGTGGAGGGGGCGGGGCTAAAATGTCCAGTTGTGGACAGTTTAGCTCCGCCCCCTCCTCTGAGACCCGCGGATTGCCGCATTTAAATCCAAAGGTATGGGGGAAGACGCCGCAATCGGGGTGGGGGTGGCATGGGGGTCCCCCGGAATTCAGTAGGGTTGCCCACCTTTCCGGGGGGCCGGGAGGAGGACCCCATTTTCTGGATCCTCCCGGGAGGCAACCCTGATAGTTCACATGTAACTGTGACAGGAAAGGTGGCCACTCTCAGCTCTGGCCCCATAGCAGCAGCACCCCCTGCACCTATGGTATCTATACCCCTGTATATAACACATGTAAAGGCCCACATACATTAGGCCGACTTGTCCTTAGGACAAGTCGGACCCAATTCTCCTGTGAGCCGCCCGGCAGTTCCCTGGGCTCACATACAATTTGGCACTTGATTTTTACATCGCTTGCGATTTATCTCATGTAACGGGGAGCTGTAGCGGGCGGTGATCCTCATCAGGATGTCTGGGAAGGTGGCCCCTCTCAGCTCTGGGCCCCATAGCAGCTGCACTCCCTGCACCTATGGTAGCTACACCGTTGTGTATAACACATGACAGGGAAGGTGACCACCCACAGCTCTGGGCCCCATAGCAGCTGCACTCACTGCAACTATGGTAGCTACCCCCTGTATATAACACATGTAAATGTGACAGCGAAGGTGGCCCCTTTCTGCTCTGGCCCCATAGCAGCTGCACTCCCTGCACCTATGGTAGCTACACCCGGTGTATTACACATGTAACTATGACAGGTAAGGTGGCCCCTCTCAGCTCTGGGCCCCATAGCAGTAGCACCCCCTTCACCTATGGTAGCTACACCCTGTATATAACACATGTAGCTGTGACAGGGAAGGTGGCCCCTCTCAGCTCTGGGCCCCAAAGCAGTAGCACCCCCTTCACCTAAGGTAGCTACACCCTGTATATAACACATGTAACTGTGACAGGGAAGGTGGCTCCTCCCAGCTCTGGGCCCCATAGCAGCTGCACCCCCTGCACCTATGGTAGCTACACCCTGTATATAATACATGTAACTTTGACAGGGAAGGTGGCTCCTCCCAGTTTTGGGCCCCATAGCAGCTGCACTCCCTGCACCTATGGTAGTTACACCCCTGTATATAATACATGTAACTGTGACATGGAAGGTGGCCCCTCTCAGCTCTGGGCCCCATAGCAGTAGCACCCCCTGCACCTATGGTAGCTACACCCTGTATATAACACATGTAACTGTGACATGGAAGGTGGCCCCTCTCAGCTCTGGGCCCCATAGCAGTAGCACCCCCTTCACCTAAGGTAGCTACACCCTGTATATAACACATGTAACAGTGACAGGGAAGGTGGCCCCTCTCAGCTCTGGGCCCCATAGCAGCTGCACTCCCTGCACCTATGGTAGTTACACCCCTGTATATAACACATGTAACTGTGACATGGAAGGTGGCTCCTCCCAGCTCTGGGCCCCATAGCAGCTGCACTCCCTGCATCTATGGTAATTATGCCCTTGGACTGACCATTAATGCTTTGCATATTGTCCTTTTTTTCACAATCTATATGTGAAAGGGCCTGATTCACAGGTGCCAAAGCCGTCGCAGTTGCATTACCATATGCAATGTATATGAAAAATAATGGTAATGCAGAGCCCCACTTCATACTGCTCAAATTAAAAATTAGAAAGACCATAGCATAGCCTATTCTTTTGAAAAAGTTATATTGTATTATTAATATTGCTGGTTTATGATACTTTCTTTAGCATCTACGCAGGGGCGCAGACAGCTCTTCAGGGCCCCGGTACTGGAAGGGGGCGTGGCAATCTCATTGACACCCCCTCCATATAAAATATTAAAAATGATAGTTTATGTGCCCCAGCCCAGCGCTCAGCAACGTGTGCTAACTCGAATTGCTGCTGCCTGCAATGAGTGGAAGGGGGGGTGTAGTGGCATGTATTGGCGGCCCGCTGGCGATTCATTATACATCTATTGCCCTAAGAATACAATAATTATCTTTGGCTATATATTACTCACTTGTTTTTCCGGTTGAATAGTTATTCTGCTCCAACTATCATTTAGGTTTAATAAAATGTCTTAATTACACTACTCTAACACTTGGGGTCAACTTTTCTCTAATACTAAGCAAAACTGATGAGTCCATTGATCATATGTTTATTTCTAGAATATACAGCCTTGGTAAGCAGGACCTCTATTTAATGTGTTTCATTAACAAGCAACAATTAACCAGAACATTAGTATTAATTGATTTTAGCAAGCACATAGAACATACAGCTATGAGAATGTGATGCAACGGGGAAAGGTTAATGGATTAGCACCTCTCACCTTACATCATTCAGCACAAGAAACCACTTTTGAAGATTAAAAAACAAGGATTGAAATTTGCATAATTTATTCATTGTATGCAAATGAGGGAAGTTGTATGGTTCACTGCGTGTTGCGGCACAAGTTGAGGGAAGCTTTGATAGCGCCATGAAAATATAGACAGGGAATCGTTCTGTTACTGGAATGATTAAATTTGGAATGATAAAGAAATTCATTATCACGGGGTCCAGGCTGGTAATTTGTTGCTTGCCTACATTTCAACAGACTAATGAAGTCACAAAGCCCTGTTTCAACACATCTGTAGATTTCACAAAAAGCCATTGTTTTAAGGATCTTCAAACAGAATCGACAGATGAGAAATCAGTGGATGAACGAATGTGTTATAAGTTATGCACACATTAAATTCACATGGGGTATACAATAAGCTGCCAGATGCATTAAAGGTATGATATTTAAAAACAAAGAACACATTATATTTTAAATGTTCTCCATTGGAGTTTATACAAAGTTGCATGCGATCAAACCACTTGGCCAAGCAGTTGGACCGCTCTGAAGCAGGTAGGTCTTCTACATGCTCGATGAAGGTGTCCACTTTGGCTTCTGGCGTCTCAAAACAAATCCCAGGCATCTTGCGCTTGATTTGTGGAAACATGATGTAGTTGTAGGGGGCCAGGTCTGGACTGTACGGTGGATGACCAAGCTCGTGGATTAGTTCATGGTCCAGTAAATCAACCACTTTCCTGGACTTGTGGGAGATGCATTGTCAGGATGGAGAAGGGCACCATAACCCTGAGTTCTTGGTCAGCATCTGGATATGTCTTCCAGCACTTGCAACATGCATCGTTGATGCATGAGTGATACAGTAGATACGTGACTATTTTTGCCAACAAAAACAGCCATCGTCTGCTTGGCCATGACGTGCTCATGTTGGATCTTATGTGGAGGTGCTCTTTCTATTGGGCCGACCTTTGTTTGGTCGTTTAGATCCAGGATCCTTACTATTGATGTTCATTTAGTATCAGGCAGATGGATTCCAATGAAATGCATATCTCCCTTCTTTAACTGGGCCATGGTTACCCTGGCATCCTCCTCAACTATGGCCTGCTGCATGGCAGTGGGGTCCTCTGTGATGATGGACGTGCGTCGGCTGCAGCACTCCTATTGCAGGGACCGTCTCCAGTGTTGAAATTCTGTAAACCACTCAAACAGAGGTGTTCGGGATGGTGCTCCCTCCTTTTTGTGGAGTGTCTCAGGGCAGTATTCAATCCGGGATTCCGACTATCGGGATTTCGGCTCAGCTCGACAAATCTTTGACAGGCAGAATTCAATTTCCGCCTGTCGAGTGTTGAAAGGGTTGTGTCGGCAAAAATGACCGTGGATTTACAAAAAACAGCCATAAGTTTGACAACCCACGTCCGTTTCCAACAAAACAGATCCTACTAGATTTAAAGTTGAATCTGTATTGTCGGAATCCGCCTTCAATGCTGTCAGAAACGGCAACCAATATAGAATACCCCTTCAGTCTGTGACACAGCTGCAATGTCTCTGGGCTACTCAGAAGTTTGACAATTGACTGATTTGCGCCTGACGCTGTATTCTTGAACTTAGCAATAGGGACTTGCAAAGCCGCCAGGGGACGTCTTGATACAAATCCAGGCGGCTGCACCATTTGCATATTCTCGCACAGGCGATGTGTATATTTTCAAAGCTGTAGCAGCCCTAGGGTATATCTCAGAGTCAGTATCAAAGTGTGGGTAACACCAAGTTCACACAATACATCAGTAAAAGACAATCAATCAATTTACAATCTAACTAGAAATTTGGTATATACCCAAAGATGGCTGAGGGTGAACTACCATTGGTGCAGATGGTGCATTGCGCTGGGGCCCCTGTGGACCAAAGGACCCACTACTGCCCTGACCAGCAGTGAGTTACCACTCTCATCGCCGCATCTTCCTTCCATTTCTCTCCCCCTTTTCCTCCAATCTCTCTCCCCCTTTTCCTCCAATCTATATATATATATATATATATATATATATATATATATATATATATATATATATATATATATATAGATAGGTGTGGGCGGCGGCACTCAGAAATAAACGAGACAGCAGGCAGAGGTGGGGTGCCGACGTTTCAAAGCCCGCAGGCTTTTTTATCAAGGTGCTGGTGAACTTGATAAAAAAGCCTGCGGGCTTTGAAACGTCGGCACCCCACCTCTGCCTGCTGTCTCGTTTATTTCTGAGTGCCGCCGCCCACACCTATCTACATTCAGAGGGGACCACGCTCGCCCTTGCATAGGAAGGCACCAGATACTTATGCGTTTTACAAACCTATCGACTGGAGTGCCATCCCCAGGAATTCTATATATATATATATATATATATATATATATATATATATATATATATATATATATATATATATATATATATATATATATATGATAAATTGCACTCTAACTAAAGTTTCCTTCAATGTACAATGCTGCTATAACACCAATACAGTTATACCATATATGCCACCGTAAGGTGTATTCACACGCAGGACAAGCAAATGCTTTTGGAAAAACCACTTATCTTTGTTGTACTATTTTTTTAAGGGATTTACTTACTGTATCTAGCGGAAAATGATTCCATCAAATTGTTCTATCAAGTGTTACTACATCTATTTGACTTAGTTCACAGCTCTCTATTACATTAGTCATAAATATGGAGAGGCGTCAGCTTGATGTTCGCATACATGACAGCATCAAGACACGCGGATCATTCTATAACCACAGCTGTCAGTCTCCTCTTGGCTGTAAATATGATTTTTTCCCAGATTGTAGTTAAAGCAGGTGAAACCTTCATTGCAGTAGCAACAGCGCCACCATCTGGGCAGTCTGCAAACATTCCATATTGGCCTCTGCAATAGAAGCATACTGTATGCGCTAAATAAGAGTGTAATGTTTGTCTGTTAATTTAAAAAGAAAAAAAAAAGCGCATATGTCATGATGTATCTATAGAACGTACAGTGCAGGTGCTTAAGGTTTGTGAAACCTTGGCTTTAATAGCTGCTCTTTGGCAGCAATATCTTCAGTCAAACGTTTCCTGCAGCGGTTGATCTTCTTGCACAATGGTCAGTATTAATGTTAGGCCATTCGTCCGTATAATTGGCTGGCTAATACTTTTTGATTTGCACCTTTTGCCACACATGTCGCACTTGTGACATGGTGGACAAGAAATGTATAGGTCATTGTTCTGTTGCACCACTCAACTTCTGCTGAGCTTCAGTTGTCAGGCTGGAAGCCTTAAAGGGCATATACACACAGAGCAAATTTGTGCTATTTTCTAAGCAATCTGACCAGATTGCTTAGAAAGTAAGCACAGATCTCTCCATGTGTATGCTCCAAGAGATTAAATATTTCTTGCTAACTAAGTCAGTGCATGCAGTCAAAATCTAGTCAAATTGCTTAGCAAATGACTGCAAATCTGTCTGTGTGTACAGAATGAGAGATACTGATCGCAATCTCTCATTCTGATCCACTACCCTGCCTTTTTTTGCTCCAGCAAAATTGCTTAGCACAGATCTCTACGTGTGTATGCCCCTTTAGGTTTGGGCACTAGCAGGGGACTTAAGGCCCCACACACCCTAGTTACGATAAGGCCCTTTTTCACATGGTTTCAAACCAACGGGCTGATAAATCATGTGAAAAGTGTCATATCGTATGTCATTTACTTCCTGAAGCGGGCGGAGAGGTGACGCGGACGGGCTGTGCAGTGTGACCTCTGACCACACCATGTTACGTAGCTGGATATGGGAGCAGCCAGGCAGCGTCTGAGTACACAGACGCTGCCCAGCGTTATATTGTGCATGTGCAGGCTAATCCCGAAATTTTGGGATTGGACAACTTTAGGGCCAAATCCTGGGATCCCGCCAATCCCGAGATTGGCCACCTTTCTTCAAATGGGCTTCTTATCACAACAGTTTATACGATATGTACAAACAATTTATTTCACATGAAACATAAACATAATAATATAGGCATAATTTAGAATACGGCATTAAAAAGCTAACCTGGTTAATAACCTCCGAATTAAGTCTGAGCAGATATTGAGAAATTGTCTAATGCCAACTGTCTTGGTGCGTTCCATTTTAATTATACTTCATCAGTACAATTTATGTTAATTTGATGGTTGAAAGACTCTGGGTGAAATATAATAGGATGGGAGATTCAGAAAGTAAGAGAATTTGGTAAGAAATCTCCAGTTTTTTAAAGCGGCACTTTGATTTTGCAGTGTAAATGATTGCCGCTTTAAAAAAAAATGGAGATTTCTTACCAAATCTCTCACTTTCTCAATCTCTCATCCTATTAAATTTCACCCTATAGGTATCCCCACAAATTAGTAAAGTAGTAAAAACAAAAAGTGGAAATTTGGCAAGAATACAGGAATTTAAATGTAAATAGCCAGTATTAAAATGTATTCATTTTAATAATAATCTAAATACTCCGCTACAGTAGACAATAGTAGATAAACTTTGCATTATATGTCTATCTGACACAGAACATTATAAGCCGTAAGTAAGAGATACTGTAGTGTTGTGTGGGGGTAATTGAAGTGTGCTATAATAAAATGTTGTCACTAATTCTCTTATAAACAATATCTTTCCTCTTTGAAATCACATTACTTAAATACTTACCATATGAATACTAATATGTTTTTGCTATGCCTACCAGCAGTTAATTAAATTCTAACACGTCCCTCCGCGCAGAGTGGTCCGTGATTGAGTTATCTAATAAAATTGTTCTGGAATGTTTATAGCAGATACAACTATAATAATATTACACAAGAATTAAAGTCCATTCTTATGTAGTATACAGTTTATTAATGTGTCTGGTTGTCAGAGTATGTTGTGTTAGAGGTATTTATGCTGGTAAATATCCACTGACTGCCAGAACACGCTGTTATTGCGCTAATTATAATGGTAGATCCCAATCAGTAATTGTGGGGGGATATTTATCAAAGCTTATTTATTTATTTATTAACAGTTTCTTATATAGCGCACACATATTCCGCAGCGCTGTACAGAGAATATTTGAACCTTCACATCAGTCCCTGCCCCAGTGGAGCTTACAATCTATATTCCCTACCACATGTACACGAACATACAGAGATTCTAATGTTAATTTTGTTGGGAGCCACTTACCCTTGGGCAGTGGAACATCCAGCATTTTATTGACGAGCCCAGAAAAACGCTGGGCGTTCCCCTGTAAACACAGGCGCGTCGATGGCTGCTTGGGACGTCAAATGACGTCAGCACCCGTCCTGAACTTGGCCATCTACGGCCAAGGTAAAAGTCAGTCTAGACCGACTTATCTGCAAACAGGAACAAAATCAATTGATGGTCAGCGACGAACATCGAATGATTTATCGCCTGTGTGGCCGCATATGGGGGGATGCGTAAGTGTGCACATCCCCTCGCATGCAAATGGTCAGGCAGCTTTTACCTGTTTGTTAGGCTGTGAACATACGCAGCTTAGCAAACAGGACTGAATGAGGCCCATTGTCTAGTATTGTCACAATAGTTTGATGTAAACTATGCTAGGGGGTATCAAATTTTCTATGATCATTACCACAGTGGAGTGAAATGGTGCCGCCAGCCGGGCAGAATTGCAAGCAGTGACAGCCAGGCAGAGAGCTGCGGGTGGGCTGACCGGCTGTCACTGATTGGCTGCCGGACCGTGTCTCATCTCATCTTCCAGACCAGGAAGTTAGGGGTTTTTCTAAAGAAATTTTCTTGCATGCGCAGTTTCAAAGAGTCCCCAGCTGTTATATGTGACATTATTGTTCTTACGACTTACCATAAAACAAAATGCATCCAAGAGACTTTACCCTTACACATATTATGCCACAACCCACCGCACGTGTCACATTCTGAACCAGGCGTTTAATATTAGGTACTACAGCATAAACTGTGAAATAGCATTTTCTAATGGGCTCCCTAAAATGTTCCCATGCAAGAGATTTAGCTACAGTACAGTAATTAGTTGCTACTTATCATTGCAATTAATTACTGTGCATTTGCATATCTGATGTGAGCACTTAAAAAGAACGAACATATGGAGTTTTGAAAGCTTAGTGTTTGATTTACAAATAACTTGTATACAGGAACATTATTGTAATCAGCTGGTAGGAAACAGGTAAATGTGTCGTTCATGCAAAGTAAGCACAATATTTGCTTTAAACAAATGTGATCCCAGTCACCAAGCATATGTTAACTCAGGGGTAAATGGACTAACACCGTTTTTCCACTCAAATCCCAGGCCACACACCCAGGATTTTGAATAAGGATATTGGTGGATCCCCGATTCCACTGCCCTGCTTTCCTAGAAAGCAGGGCAGCGGGGGAGGGGGCACCGGCAGGGGGGGGGGGAGTGGTCAGCAGCGGAAAGGCAATGGTGGGGGGTCAGCGACCGGCTGGTCAACGGAGGGCAGGCATCTGGTGGGGAGTCAGCAGCAGGCAGACAGGCTGGTTGGCGATGGGTGGGCGAGCACCAGCAGGGGGTGGTCTGTCAGAGGTGAAAGGGCAGGCAATGGGAGGAGCCTGTGCAGTGGCGTAACTAAAGGGCCGCAGCCCCCGCGGTGGCGGGGAGGCGCCGGGGGTCTGCGGGCGCTGTTGTTTCTTCGCCAGCTCCCCACTGCTTGTGGGTGCAGTGGGGAGCTGGCAGGGGGGTCCCTGCGGCGCTGTTTATGAGTTGCCGGGGTCCCTGCAGCGAAGTGGAAATACTGCGCTACCGCCGTGCGGCGGCGCGGGAAGCACTTCTGACTCTGAAAACACTGGGCGCATGCTGATTGGCTGAATCCGCGGCCAGTGTTTTCAAAGTTAGAAGCGCTTCCCGTGCCGCCGCACGGCGGTAGCGCAGTATTTCCACTTCGCTGCAGGGACCCCGGCAACTCATAAACAGCACCGCAGGGACCTCCAGGCTCTCCCGAGTCCCTGACCACAGGTACCCCCGCGCCGCACGGACCCCCCTGCCAGCTCCCTGGGGGGGGGGGGGGGCGACGATATAGTCCCGGCGGGGGGGAGCAAAATTTTCTGTTACGCCACTGAGCCTGTGCAATGGCAGCCTCCCCTGCCCGGGTTTCCACTGCTCGTTAAAACCCTGCTTGGTTCCCGGGTAAGAAACCCAGGTCACTAGAACCGGGATTTTTACCTGGTCACCATTTCCGCTGACGAAAATCCCAGGATGGTGCGCATTCACGTGCAAAAACCCAGGATTTTTAAGTCAGCGGAAAAGGGGTACTAGATGGGAGTTCTCTTGACGATGGGATGTTGCCCATAGCAACCAATCAGATTCTAGTCTAGAAGGTGCTAAATATTAAGATGTTGAATCTGATTAGTTGCTATGGGCAACAGCGCATCTTTAATAGAGCTCCCATTTTAAAAAATGTACCCCTGAGGGTCTATGTACTAAGCCTTGGAGAGAGATAAAGTGGACTGAGATAAAGTAGCAGCCAATCAGCTCCTTACTGCCATGTTACAGGCTGGGTTTGAAAAAGGGGAGGAGCTGGTTGGTTGGTACTAGTACATAGACCCTAAAGTCATTTTTCAAACCCAGCCCGGAACAAGGCCTGTAGGCCTGGGTTGTATGGCCGGTAGTTTATCTCTGCCCATCCAAACCTCGCCATTGCTCAACACAACTATGGTTCATTAGGTCGACACCAAAAGATTAATGTGAACAAGGTCGACATGAGATAAAGGTCGGCACAAGCAAGAGTTTGAATTAAAAATGGTCAACACTTGAAAATGTCAACATGAGCTTTGTACGTTTTTGGTGAGTCATTATTTAACTTTTAGCACATGGGCCGACAATTAGTGTAACGCGTCCCGTCACAGACCTCGCTTCGATACCATTCCCAATTATAATCCAAGTGGATGGTAATGTGAAAAACTCAGGTCAACCCTATGCTGTGTCGACCAGTGTCATCAGAGCTTCAAGTGGTCCTGGAGAGGTGGTGGAACTCCGTTCCCTTAACAATGAAAGTGCGGGGTGAGCTGGCTCTGGAGAAGGGAGGACAGTGCTGGACCCTGGATTGGTAAGTATATTGGTACACAAGTGAGGTGTGTGTATGTGTGTGTGTGTGTAATAAAGTTATACTTTTGTGTGTCTTTTATTTTAACGTTCTTTTTACAGGTGGACTACAAGTCCCAGCGGGCCAATTAATGCCCCGCATGCTGGGACTTGTGGTTCGCCAAGTCCCAGCATGTGGAGAAGGCCTGCTGGCACTTGTAGTTCACCTGTGTAAAGCAATGTTATGAATTACTGTTTTAACCATGGGTCCTCAAACTGCGGCCCTCCAGATGTTGTGAAACTACAAATCCCAGCATGCCTTGCCACTGTTTTAACACTTCCTTATAGCAAAACTGTGGCAAGGCATGCTGGGATTTGTAGTTTCACAACATCTGGAGGGCCGCAGTTTGAGGACCCATGGTTTTAACCCTATCAGGCCGGCGTCCAAAGCCCTAGGACGCCGGTGACAGCCCCGGGCTTCAGCCCTGGATGGGTGAAGTCTGGGGGGGGGGGTCCCCCACTCCTCCAGGTACCCCGTCCAAGGCTGACCAGCCAAGGTGCTCATGTTTCAGCCGGGGGACCTTATATAAAAAATGTCCCCCGGCTGTGGCATGACATCACGGGCTGTTGGAGCCCGGTGCTGGTTTCAAAATACGGGGGACCCCCAGATTTTTTATCACCCGTATTTTTGGAACCAGGACCGGTCCAAGAGTCCGGCGCTGGTTTCAGAAATACGGGGGACCACTAAGCTTTTTGTCCCCTGTATTTTTGGAACCAGGTCTGGCTCAATGAGCCCGGGGCTGGTTATGTTCTTGGGGGGAGGGGGGACCTCACGCCATATTTTTTTTATTCGCACATTTCCTCAAATTCACACATTTTTATGACTAAAATTTGCACATTTTCATGACTAAAAATCGCCCATTATCACACTTTTTTGCCCAGAATACGCAGCTCATTAAGATTTTAAAAAGTGCGATAATGAGTAATTTTGAAAAGTTCCTAAAACTCTCATACTAATAAATGTCACCCTCAATGTCCATAGTTGTTCATCGTAACTGTACTTTGCATAAGCTGTATCAGAAGAAGAAGCCGCTGGGACAGGCTTTTCTGTTGTAATTACTTTTCAGGACTGTGGTAGAGGTGGAACTCAGTTCCCCCTACCATTAGAGGTGGTGGAACTCAGTTCCACCCTGTTCCCCCTGAGTGTCATGTTGATGTATTGACCAGGTTGACCTACAGCCGATCTTATTACTGTCAACTAAGGACTGGATATTGATCAACTCACTCATGCCAACTTTTTAGTTTGGCTCCAACAAGAGGGATTTTGTGGAGTTTGGTAGAAATTATATGGGCAGGAATTACTAAAAAGAGTGGATCATTTATATTTTAAGTAAATGTCTTGCTGTAGCCT
Organism: Crinia signifera; assembly: GCF_055691185.1. Classification (NCBI taxonomy): domain Eukaryota; kingdom Metazoa; phylum Chordata; class Amphibia; order Anura; family Myobatrachidae; genus Crinia; species Crinia signifera. The sequence goes on from NC_139225.1 coordinate 31,046,662, forward strand.
ATGGCCATTCTCACATGCAAAACTGGCTGAGTTGGTGGAGACTGGGTCTTAAACTTCGGCAGACGTGAGATTGAGTATCTCCCACATAGTTAATCAATAGCTCCAAACCAATAAATTCTACAACTTATCTAAGACAACAACACTGACAATGGAGATGCCTTTAAAATAGAGATGTGCAGGTTCTGATTTACTCTGATTTCAAAGAAGGATCTTATTGGCTATCCCAAATCACATGACAGTTTTTGACAGTTGATAGCCAATAAGATCCTGCTTTGAAATCAGTAAATCAGAGTAAATCAGAGTAAATCAGAACCTGCACATCTCTACTTTAAAATAGGCCAACCTTTAAGGGCGGGATGTACAGTACTAAGCAATTTCGGTACATCCCACCACACATTGTATTAATACTAATCGCTTATGTACTAACATATGCGATTCACCTCCAAACAAATATTAAGAGTGTAGTCCAGGAAGAAAACATTTTTGTCTCTCCAGGAATGGTTCATGTTTGGAAGTATGTACAATAGAATATACCTGTCTCAGTGGCGTAACTATGAATTGGGCGCACCCCCGCCATTAATGGGGGGCGCGTGCGCCCCCCGCACCCCGCCGCAACCCCGCTCCCCCATCCCCCGCCCGCAGCCTTACCTGTCTTGCTGGTTCCGGCTCCATTGCAGGCTTCATTCTTCTGCTATGGAGACGGACCAACACAAAATGTCCGCCCCCATGCAGCAGACAGTTTTAGAGAACTGTCTGCTATATGGGGCGGACATTTTATTGTGGTCCACTGACGGGCCAAAAACACTGGGCGGCTTTGAGCTGAAAGCCGCTCAAACCTCCTGTTTTGAGCGACTTTCAGCTCAAAGTCACCCAGTGTGTATGGGCCTTAAGTACAGGAGTCTGGGGGAGTGGTAACAGACCTGAAATTGGTCTTTTTATAAACTGGATACTGTATGGAATACAGTATTAATATTTAACAGCACAGATGGTCTACAGTATAGGCAGTTTCAAACATTTAAATAAGATAAGTGGTCAGTAAAAGGTTAAATATATACTTAATACACAAACAAAATAGAACTAGTACTGCACTTTCTAAACTCACAATCTCCCACTTCATGGTAAGGCTCCTGTCTCTTCCTCCTGGCAGCTACTCTCTGGTCCATTGCAATGTTTAGGGGCACTGTTGAGCTCATACAGTATATGTGGTAGAAGAAGCTGGTACACTAGGCATGTGCAACAGCTCTGCTCTGTCCCCTTCAATTGCATGATGTGGTGGCATCTCTATTGATTATATCATATACCAGTGCTATTGTTGTCATAATTTAAGGCACTTGCATTATGGCTTTGCTTAAACCATACCACCTTGACTCAACTCAGACCGGGTACCACTTCATTAAAATCCTAGGGTTTCTCCAGGTAAATATAATTCAGACATCAACTAAGTACCTACCCTAATGATTATCTTGAACCTAGATTCAGTTTGATGTATTTGCCAAAGTTTTACCCCATATGAAGTCTCTATAAGATGAAACGCACCAGGTTGTACTACTGTTTACTCTGAAAGGAGCCGTTTAGCAGCCAGATAAGACTTTGTTACTACCGAGTTTATGAGTATTGCACAGTTCAAGAGACCCCCCCCACTGTAGAATCCATCAAAAACAGACTCAAGACTTTCCTGTTTTCTCAAGCATTTCTGTAATTCCTATAAGTATCGTTTATGAGAAGCTTTCCTGTACTTCTTTGCTCCTGTACTGTATTACATTCATTCAATCTGTTAAGCCCCATGAGTCCTTTTGTAGAAATAGAGCTTTATACATAAAATGATACAAAGCTATGGATAGTGGGAGCATGGCTTTCCACTGCCTCCACCAATGTTCCTCCACCAGCTCCTCTATTTAAAGTTATGGATAATGGGCGCATCGCTCCCAGCTACCTCCACCGCTCCCCCAAATACTGAGTGGGAAGTAATAGCATGTACATGCGTGTTCCCAACAATTTCACACTGTGCCGCCACATCTCGTGATTCTAACACATCACAAAGACACAGATCTAAAGGGTATTTTTATATAATATAAGCAAAACACAGGTTATGCACTAACCAAATGCCACTGTGCTATCATTTAAATGTGGATCCTCATGTTGGATATTACAGCTGAAGCTGTACATAATACAGCAAATAAAAGTGACCATACTCATCATGCTTACATGAATGATGCATCGGCATGCTGAAATGTTGATAAGAGGTTAGTCTAATGGTCTCTTACCTTCTCTCTGTGGTTTCAGTAGTGCCGGTGTCCTGGTTGTCATGTGACCCATCGCAGCCTACCAGGGCCAGATTAAGGTCTGTGGTGGCCCTTGAAAACAAACTTGTGGGGACCCCTAGCAATAAAAGTGATATAATGGCGGTTATAAAAAAAATAAAGCATAATTTATCAGTCAGCATGGTGATTGTGTTCAATTCCTTGACCCTCTGCCCTGGAAACACTTATATCAGGAGAGCACAGGTGCTGCTAATCAGCCCAACCCTGATCGCATCAGTTTCCCTGCTGCTGCTGCTGCTGCTCTAAAACCTGGACCAGATCCTTCACATTACCTTTATGTGGAAGTATGCTGTCCCTGCCACAATATAGTATTTCTTTGAAAACCAAAATGCATATCACACTTCACAAAATGTACCCTAATATTCCAAATATCTTTCATAATATAAATAATAGCACAAAAAATCTGCACACTGTCAACACCTGCAGCACAACAGCCAGACACAGTGCTATGAAGGTTTTTATACCATATAGTATATAATATATTTATTAATAATAAATATATTATATTCTAAATAACATCAACATAAGTTTGTTTTTTCAAAAAATATTAGTAGATAGTTATTAGGTTGGCACTCCAGGAACCTAAATGCTGCAGCCACTGCCTGCACCACAGGAGGTAGCGGTAGGGTGGTCCTGTGCCACACAGCTCTAAGGCTGCTGCCAGCCAATCACACACTGCCGGCACCGCTGAGGTAGGAGCTGAGTGAAACGGCATTACCTCACTCTCAGCTCCTGGACCCCACAGAAATCCCAGCGGCCGCGGCGGTGACTGAGAAATCTTGTGACAGTGACTTCAGCAGCACCTCGGCGGGCAGCGCTGGCAGCGGCTGTGTACTGGGGAATTGGGTTAACAGCTGTTCTCCAATTTCAGTACCAGCAGCGTGCAAGATTTAGGCGGAGAGTTTGGGGGCCCCCTTATGTGTGGGGACCCCCTTATGTGTGGGGGCCCCGGGAGAAAATGCCCCTCCTTGGATCCAAACATGCAGCCTACCCCACACCATCACACCTGCAGCCCAACCCTCCCAGCGGCACTTACCCCTAATTTTACATGCCGACATAGTGAACATGTCACAATTCTGAGGCTTTTGACATGGTGCGTGAACCGTGTCGGCATTCTCATGTTGGCATTGTGGCGTTGACAGTATGAATGTCTACCTGTAACTGTGGAACATGTGACTGGATATAGTGTTACAATATTATATTTGATGCTATTTATTACAATTGTATGTATAAGATATATTCTCATAATCCCCCTTCTACCCAGATGCCAACGTGTGATCGCCCCTAATGGGGCAGACGCAGGGGACCACCCAGCATTTTATTGGCACACCCATAGAAACGTTGGGCTTGTGTCCATGCCTGCTTGGTGTGGGCGGCGGACGTCACATTTTGGCGGGCATCAGAAAAGTAAGTATAGAATTACTTCTCAGAGCGATGGCTGGAGAAATCATTCGATGGTGAGCCACCATCGAATGTTTCTCCTCCGTGCATCTGCATGCGAGGGGATGTGTAAGTGTACACATCCCCTCGCATGCTAGTGTTGGAATCCGCTTGGCGGGGGGCATGCGTTTGGCGGATGGTTTATTTACTCTGCTTAGCGAGTAGGTCTGAATCAGGCCCTATGTAAGTTCATTTCCTGTATGCTGCTAGACCTTTGACTAGAGCAGAGATTTCTTAGCTGTGTTCTGAAAGCTCCCCTCAGACATCACGGCTATCAGTGAGTCATTGTTCAGCATCACTGATGTCAGAGACCAAAATAGAAGCCATCTCAGTAAAGTCTGTTCCTTTCCATTAAAATGTCAATTCGCCTTCCTCCTGGAGTCACACGTTCCGCACCCTTTGTGAGGAGAAATTCCCTTCTCTGGTGAGAAAAGCGCCTGGAGAAAATCAAAAGCTGAAAATACATTATGCCCCTTATTCTGGTTCACTCGCAAAGGCAAATTCCTTCTCAAATGGACCGTGTGCACTGCAGGGGGGGGGGGGTGCAGATGCAACTTGTGCAGAGAGAATTAGATTTGGGTGACTTATTTTGTTTCTGTGCAGGGAAAGTACTGCAGGGTTGCCGACCCTCCCGAAATTTCCGGGAGTCTCCCGAAAATCGGGGCTCCCTCCCGGCCCCCCGGAAGGGTGGGCAACCCTCACGGATTCAGGGGGGACCCCCGCTGTCCCCCGGATCGCGGCATTAAAATGCCGCAATCCTCGGGTCTCAGAGGAGGGGGCGGAGCTAAAATGTCACAATCGCGTCATTTTAGCCCCGCCCCCTCAACAGAGATCACTGAATTCGCTGGTTTACCAGCATGGGGGCGGGGCTTAGTGATGTTACGCTTAAGCCCCGCCCCCTGAGCGGCTACTGAATCTCTCCTCTCCGGGCTTCTCCCGGAGAGGAGAATGAGTAAGTCGGCAACCCTGAAGTACTGACTGCTTTCTTTTTACACTGCAATATACTGTAGCTCTCACTTTTGAAGTAAAACCCCACCCGAATCGAAATCTTGCAGGTGACAGCTGAGGAATAAAATGAAGGCCTGATTTATTCCATGCTTTGTAGTTATCACCCATCCCAATGTACTTGGTGAGGGGGGGTTTAAAGTTCTTAAGGTGACTGCCAGGTGGATGTGCCAATGGGCCAGATGTATCAAGCTTCAAAAAGTGATAAGATGGAGGGTGATAAACAAGCAGCCAATCAGCTCCTACCTGTCATTTTTCAAAACCAGCCTGTAACATCTCAGATAGGAGCTGATTGGCTGGCTGTTTATCACTCTCCAGTTTATCACTTTTGGAAGCTTGATACATCTGGCCCATTGTAACTTACTGATGGAACCATTACTTTATGTACATTGTGCTACAGCACCAGCACCAGTGGGCAGCCTAAAGCCGCCTTTCCTGGGGTCCGCAAAGGGGAGCGTTCACTTATTCACCCTGAGTAACGTGTCATTTCTCATATAGCTGTATTATTGGTGACAGAACAACACCTCTGCATTTTGTTAAATGTTCCCCCGTTTCTCCTTTTCTAAATGACTATTAATGTGGGACTGGAGGCTGCATAGTAACCCTGACCCGGATCATGGAAGGAATTCCGAAAATGTTCTCACATTCAAAAAAATGAACAACAACACCAAAGAGAAATAACATATTTCCCAATTCTGGTGAAATAGGAATCCATGGGCCGTTACAGACTCCTACATTGGGGCCCATTATAGATCTGTTCGTACAAGTCCGAATTTGGCCCCTTCGCCAATGATGGGGGTCGGTGCACAAATGCACATATGCAGTCCCCGCAGTTAGAACCTTCGGCGGGCAGGGGGGCGATCTGGGATGGGCAACCGACGTTTCATGGTCGTGCCAACAAAAACAGTGGTAGCATCCATAGAAACCTTGAGCGGGCCCCGGGTAATGCAAGCATTCCCCTGCCTGCTCTGGGCGGGTGGATGACATCACATGACATTAGCGCCCACCCCCAATTCGGATAAGAACCTGCAGCAGAAAAGTAAGGCCTGGCTTGCCTTTCTGCTGTGAACAGAGGAAAAGTCATTTGATGGTGAGCAACCCTCGAATGACTTTCCTCTGTGTGCGGACGCATGCAAGCGGATGTGTAAGCGTACACATCCTCCCACAGCGTAGCAGGGTGATTTGGGTGGGGGGGGGGGGGGGGAGTGCGTCCGCTGGGGCGGCGTTAACCTATTTGCTAGGCCCTGAATATACGCATATATATCACTTTTATCTGAGAACATTCGTCATGCTTTAATAAATCATTTATCACACTCCAAGACTTAAGGTGTGTACACACGGTGCAATTTTGCTTGCGAATTGACCTAGATTCAATTGGGATCGAATCGGGAGGCAAGGAAAATGCATTAGATTTGGACTATCTAGTCTTGCCTGCACAGTCTATTTTACTGTTTGATTTATGCTGCATTTCTCATTGCCGCCCCTGCAAAATCCCGGGTTTTTTTTTGCTGGATTTTTGGCGGGGCACAGAGCTTCTCAGCTCAACAGACCCCCTTCATACTGCACCTCAGACCCGGGAATTTCCAGTGTCTGCCCCTTTCACACTGCTTTCCATGGTCTGCCTTCCAACAAGTGTGTGGAATTTGATTGGGTGTTGGGAAATTTGTACAAATTGCCGTGATTGGCTGTTTAAAAAACAGCTTTTATTGGCTGGCTGTCACATATCACATGATTACATCCGCAAATGAGCTTGTTTTTTGGCATCATGTGTGAAAAACCCGGGTCTAGCCTGTTCACACTGCCATACACCCATGTATTACCCAGGAAAAACCCTGCAAAAAACCCGGGTTTTTGCCAGGGCAAGCAGTAATTTCCCATGTCCTGTCTCAGTGTGAAAGGGTCTTTGTGAAATTCCCGTGTGTTATGCCCTGGGAATTACACACGGGTTTTTTGCAGGCTTTTTCCTGGGTAATACACGGCTGTATGGCAGTGTGAACAGGCTAAACCCGGGTTTTTCTCACAAAATGCAAAAAAAAGCAAGTTCATTGCATTGCTCAAAGCTGCTTTTTAAACAGCCAATCAAAGATACTTTTTAAACATCCAATCAAAGCTGCTCTTAGATGCCACACACTTGATGGCAGGCATACCAGGGGAAGCAGTGTGAATGGGGCAGACATGGGAATTTCCCGGGTCTAAGGTGCAGTATGAATGGGGTCTGTAGAGCTGAGATGCTCTGTGCCCCGCCAAAAACACAGGAACAAAAACCCGGGATTTTGCAGGGGCAGCAATGAGAAAACAGCATAAAAGGCTTAGAAAGAATTAGCATTGAATAAGGCTGAAACCGTTCGATGTCCATTCAATTTCGTTTTGATTATATAGGCAGGAGCCCACCATACTTGCAAGCGAATCCGAAACAGACCCTTGGACAGTGGTGGAACGTAAACTCCCCCCCACCCCCCGCCAAAAAAAGACATACATTATATAGACCACTAAAGGTCGACAGGGCATGGTCGACAGAGTCAGAAGGTTCACACAAGCATTAGGCCGACAATGGGAGGGTCGACAGTCAAAAGTCAACATGATTTTGTTTGTACCGAATATCGACATAAGTCAACATGGACACTGCATCAGTGTACCGCATGCCCGGCATAGATTGCTGAGGTCAACATTCTTCGAGCACGGTGCCTTGCTGCGCTCAGCACACAAGTATGAAATACCGCCTGTTTTTGAAAATGTGAAACAACTGATGTCAACCTTTTCACTGTGGAACTTCCCATTGTCGATCTAATGCTTATGTCAACCGTCCAACCCAGTCGACCTTAGGCCTGTTGACCTGACCTGAGCCCTGTCGACCTTTAGTGGTCGACCTAATGTATCAACCGTATCCCTTGGTTATTAGGCACAATGGGGCAGTTGTATTAAGCCTTAACAAGAGATAAATGCAAGGGTGATAAGGAGAGATAAACGTCCAGCCAATCAGCTCCTTACTGACTTTTTTCAAACACAGCCTGTAACATGGATGTAACATTTATCTCTTGTTACATCTGGCCCAATGATTACAATGAATGATCCCTATGCCTACATGCATTTGAAATTTGGTTTCTCAATGGAAACACTTGTAACATCAGCCATCAGAACACAAGAATTCCAACATCACTTTATGACTGGACTTGGCTGGGAAACGGCTGCATGTGACCATGTTTTATAATACTTCTGTTTGGGAAAGTCCAGGAGAGCAATTGATGAGCTGTTGGTGGATGGATTATACGTAGAGGTCACAACAGACCATGGGAAAGAGGGTGACTATAAATGGAGTTGGGGTTAGCAATAGAGTTTATTACACACAGTCTGACCGAGGCAGTGACAACTGTATACCCCCAGACGTTGTCATGCTAGTCATAGTGCTAGCTGTGCTCGGAATTGGGACTACACTGGGAGATGGTGATCCAACCTGCCCCGGTAAGTTATTATAGCGCTTTGGGAGGGATCTGTGTATTGTAGCGCTGTGGGAGGGATATGTGTATTGTAGTGCTTTGTTAGATATGTGTAATGTAGCGCTTTGGGAGGGATATGTGTATTGTAGCGCTTTGTTAGGGATATTTGTATTGTAGCGCTTGGTTAGGGACATGTGTATTGTAGCACTTTGAGAGGGATATGTGTATTGTAGCGCTTGGTTAGGGACATGTGTATTGTAGCACTTTGAGAGGGATATGTGTATTGTAGCGCTTGGTTAGGGATATGTGTATTGTAGTGCTTGGTTAGGGATATGTGTATTGTAGCGCTTTGTTAGGGATATGTGTATTTTAGCGCTTTGAGAGGGATAAGTGTATTGTAGCGCTTTGTTAGGGATATGTGTATTGTAGCGCTTTGTATTGTAGTACTTTGGGAAGGATCTGTGTATTGTAATAGGAATTACTGGTACTTATGTAGTATCTGGACGCCCGATTTTGAAATCGGGTCGATCGCATCGCATCCGACCAAATCGCATGCGATGCGATGCGATCGACCTGATTTTCCATAGTATTCATTGTAAAAATGGTCTTGTTCATTTGGAGTTAGATCTAAACCTGTGGCGAGCGAAGCGAGCCACCGAGCCCGAAGCGTAGCGAGCCCCGCGAGGGGACGCGGATTATTTTGGTGACATGGAATACATTTTAAATAATCTGCGTCCCCTCGCGGGGCTCGCTGCGTTCGCCACGCTTCGGGCTCGGTGGCTCGCTTCGCTCGCCACAGGTTTATATCCAACTCCATGCCCACTTGGGTAGTAGGGAAATGAACAAGACCATTTTTACAATGAATCCTATGGAAAATCGGGTCGATCGCATCGCATGCGATTTGGTTGCATGCGATGCGATTATCGCATCGCATTGTATCTGATCGTATGCCTTAAGTTAAGGCAAACAATCAAAAAATTGGGCGTCCAGATACTACATAAGTACCGAATTACTAGATACATTTGAGGAATAATTAATTTACCAGAGGGGAGTAGATTGGTGGGACAGCCTTCCAGCGGAGGTGGTGGAGGCAGTAGTGGGTGATGGGAGGTTAGAGATTGGCTTGGTAAATGTAAGGGAACGTGCCGTAACTAATAGTGACAGCATCTGACAGCCGGACTCTGTGTGTCCTACCTCTATCATATCAGCATCACACAGACACACATGGGACGCACAGACACACATGGGACGCGCAGACACACATGGGACGCACAGACACACATGGGACGCACAGACACACAGACACACACATGGGACACACAGACACAAACATGAGACACACAGACACACACATGGGACACACAGACACACACATGGGACACACAGACACAAACATGGGACACACAGACACAAACATGAGACACACAGACACACACATGGGACACACAGACACAAACATGAGACACACAGACACACACATGGGACACACAGACACACACATGGGATGCACAGACACACATGGGACACACAGAATCACAAACACACATCGGCCCTTATTCTGGTTGACTCGCTCGAATGCGAATTTGCATCCTTGCAAGTCACCCCAACCCCACCTTGCCACCCATTTGCAAGCAGGATTCATTCGCAAGGCTTGCAAACAGATGTTTTACATGAACATCCATTCTCATGCCAGTGGGAACCTTCCTATCTTTCGATGGACGGCGACCATAGAATGATGGTGAAGGCACACGCATATGTAAGGGTGGTCCAGACCACCTGTACATATGCGCATAGAATTGCAGGGAATTGGGCGGCATCTGACATCCGGTTATATCATCTGTCTGCCCCCGGATGCATTAACATGTGTATGCCCAGCAATTTTATGGGAACGCCCATGAAAAGCTGGGCTTCACATATGCTAATGGCCCAGCCCGGCACCCCACGCCCCTCTCTCCCCCCGCTCGCAATGCTGGGTTCGTGCACCCGGTGAACAGACTTTTCGCCGAGTTTGCATTCGCATCCAGCGTATACACATGCGCAGAAATGCTGCTGCACATACACAAAACATTGGCCACTGTGCGAACAAACGGCCGCTGTGAATGAACCAGGATGAGGGCCATGGGACGCATAGACACTCATGGGATACAGACACACATGGGACACACAGACACAAATGGGATCAGAGATTCCTGCTGCGGTCTCTCCTGATACATTCAGGGGTTACTTAATATTTGCAGCTATCCCCCAACATGGGCACAGTTTCAAGTGCACCGCATCCCCTCGCTGCGCTCGCTGCACTTATAATACTTCAGGCACATGTTAATGGCTATTAAATATGACCAAAGAAACAATAAGTGAAAAGCGCAGGTTACGTATTATGTCCGTACCCAGCGTACCCTTTATACCTAGCTACGTGCGAACAAAACGTAGCGCAGCGTAGCGTACCTTTATTGTGTATTATACACAACAGAACCAATACCTTATTAAGAGATCCTTTCGCAGTAATCTGACTCTAATCTGCGAATATACCTTTAAGGACAGTGTCCGTTATATACCTTATCGCTGAATGCGAATAAACAGACACAACCACAGTATTAAAGTAAGGAGATAAGAACTCCGTAAAGAGATGTATTTAAGTCCCTAATGGACAAAAGGGGGTTACAGGAATAGAAAATACAGGTATAACAAGTTATACAATAGACTAACAATGAATACAATAAACAGGCTCTACTAGGGGAAGAAAATACAGATACAGGACACAATCATAATCAGCCACATCACATAAAAGGGGAATACGAATGTTACCTTCAGGGGAAATAGCGCAGCGCAGTCCGGTCGGAGCTCACTATGTTCAGGTTTGAACATAGTCCGGTCAAAGGTCAGGGAAAGGAAAATGTGCCGAAGTGACCGAGGCCGCCCTGGGTCACCTATCTTATAGGGTCAGAAGGGGGAGGTCAAAGGCCATTCCTATTGGTCAGAGATCGTATGTCAGGTCCTCTGTGATTGGGGCAAAGTAATCCAACTGGTTAGGAAAGGTGCAGGGGAGTGAACTTTTGGAGTCCTTTGTTTGTTAGTATCGTCGTCAGGGATTGTAAAAAGCAGTCAGAACCGGTTTTAATAGATTCCTTTGTTATATACTTTTCAACAGAAACTGTCTTAGGAATATGGATTTTGTCCATAACTATCGGACCGTATGTATTGCGAAATATTCGCACTCACCGGAATTCTGCGCATATGAAACGGAACATATCGGTACTAAACATGATACAGACGGATGTATGCAAATGCTAACTAAGCTATGTGTGGCGTTCTAAACTTTAAACTATATTTTATTTAGTGTAAGTATGTTATTATGAATTTATGTGTAATAGTATGGCTGCGCTTCTGGTCCACTTTGTCACACAGACTCGGGTATGGAAACTTTATTTGCGCAACTCTGCGAACCAAAATGGCGGCCATACTATTCTAAAATGGCGTGTGTGCAACTCGACTTCCACAGTCCACCCTTTAACAGTAAATATAAAACTGTTACAATACAAACATTTTACATAACAATACAGAAATTCATAATCCAAACAGAGGAATTGGGATCCGTGAATTAAACATATAAGGGGAGTAAACCATCTGCTCTTTGGCCGATCCTGGATCATGGATAAACGATGGGCCGCATTTATCGAACAATCTACTCAGGGTGACGAAGGATAATGTACAAATCTTGGGATAAAAATAAAAACAGGGGAGGTTACACTATATACAATTGTTTTTCAGATATGGCATCCTTTGGTAGGTATTGTTTGTGACAACAGACCCCTGAACTCTTTGTTGTCTCTCTTTTTGGTATGCTTTTAAGTATGATGGTATTATCACTATCAAACATCCGGTCCTGGGTAATGTGTCAAGTTATAGATTCTACCTTGACCTAAACTGGGACGGGTAACACACTCTCAGAACTCTGTATCGTCCGTCCAATGCCTGGCAGCAGTGCGGCGGCGGTATCCTTGATTTTGAAGATAAGAACTGATAGTGGGGGGGGAGACAAGAATAGGACCCACAACAATAGAGAAAACTGAGAAAGGAAAAAATTTGTTAGTGATCCTTCCAACCTGTTACCAGTGGGGTGTGTCACAGTCCCTTTTGTAGCTTGTACAGGTTGCTTGACCTTAGCTGCTCTCCAGTCCTCCCGAAATGGTGCCTCTTAGCGATTTCTTTCTTTTGCCCTCGAGTGTAAGGACCTTCTGGCTTTCTGTTCCTTTGGCAGTAGGACGAACGTACCCAGTATTTTACCTGCACAGAAACAAAATTACTCACCCAAATCTAATTCTCTCTGCACAAGTAACACCTGCCCCACCTGCAGTGCACATGGTTTTGCCCATCTAAGAAGGATTTTGTCAGAAAGAATGAACCAAAATAAGGCCCAATATGAGGAGCATAAACAGTTAAAACACACCCCAACACCACATTCTCAGTTTTGTTTACCAGTAGTGCTATGGCAACTACACTGTGTAGACAAGTATGAAGTGCTCAAGTAATAGGTTTTAATTGTACACTGCAGTACGACATTGGTCAGGCTGGCATCACCAGGTTTCTTACGTCACTATATCTGTCGCCCCCTCAGCAGGTCTAATATTCTAAATCACATGGTCTCTTGTGTCAGTCATACCCATGGCAAAAGGCTGTAATCAGGCCTGTTTCTTCTTCTTTACTATCCACATCTGTCTGTGAAGACATGGGTTTTGTGATTGCACCTATTTATATGTAAATGCGTTTTACAACCCTTTTCATTCTGTTGAAGAAGGGGAATACTTTGTGCATTACTTGGACTGCTTTTCACAAGATGGTGGCTGTGGTTGCCCTGGGTAACATTAGGAGTAATGCTTAAAGTTACTGGGACTTTGTTCAAGATTTACTGAAAAATATATATATTGTGACTACTCGCTTTATGGGGTACCGCATATTCACAATTGTATTTCTCTGCTGGGAGTGCGACAGATTCTTCGAACTATTTTTCTATGATTTGTGGGTTTATGGTTACTAATGTGTCCCAGATTTTCCCCTCCCCCCTCCTTGTTCAGGCGCAACCGCAATCCGTCCTGAGATACCTTATGTCCTGCCTCAGGAGGATACACCAGAAGTTGTCTATCGCCATCTGCTGGTGTTTTGGATGAGGAAAGGACATAACAATAGATCATTAACCCATTGTATTAGTATTTACCCATTGGTGGGCCGTAAGGACAGTGTGCGATTTTGCAAGACCCGGGGGAGGGGCTTGGTGGCTCTCTGAGGTTTCTGGAACAGAAGAGTAGGGAAAGGAGAAAAAAAAATTGGGAAAAGAGAGAGAGAGAAACTCAAAAAAAAAAAAAAAATTAATGACCGTAGGGTGTACAGTTATTTTTAAACAGGAAATTTCTCTTTTATTTGGATGACACCAGGATTTGGCACTATGGGGGAATTGGCTCTCAACTATTTGGTTCTTACCCTTTTCAACTCCTGTTCTGATTTGTAAGCCCTCCCTCTTTCTCTTTCCCAGTGTGGTTGTGACTATGGGCTGTGTCTAGGGGTATTTTGCTAAAAGTTCTCTTTTGGGAACCTTGTTATTTCACTGGGTATTTTTCCAGCTCAACCTCAGATTTCAAATGGTGAAGCTGTACTTTGGGGCGCTATACTTTCTGTTTTTAACAGGGTTTCTATTGAAGCTATTGTTGCCATTGATCCTGTGTCCTTCCCATCTTTAGTTCAAAGGGAACTCGGTATTTGTGCTGTAGTTTTTAGCTACCTTAGATGGGTTAAAAAAAAAAAATCTATAACAGTACAGTGCAGCATTAGTCATGGGGGTATATCTAACAATTTTGCATCTAGTTCGTGCATACTGATCCTGTTGTCTCTAAGTTATGAATTCTCTGGAGTCCAGTAGCAGACATAACTTATATTTCCAGATAGTTCTGTAATTTGAAGGTCAATCGTAGCCGCTGCAGTCAATAAGACAGAGCATTTGATATGTAAGGGTCCGATTATGATCTCTATTTGTTTTACCAATGGGTAATGCTGCACCTTTCCTGCTACCCCAATCGTAACTGCTAATTGCTTGGCACAACCTAGACCAGGAGGGAATGTTGTTAATGGGTTTGATACAAAAAAAAAAACTCTTACATTTAAACCATTCCACTTACCCATATCTGAGCGTGTCCACGCATTGTGCATGTCACTATCCTTTACAAGCATTACCTCATCCCTGTCTCCCCGTCCACAAGGAGGTTCCACTGTGTGCAGAGGGTGGATCTGTATCTCCCCTGCACCATTGGACAACATCCCAGGAACAACTATCTCTGTGCTGTGTTGTGTGTACTTACCTGTGTCTCCAATCGTGTTCCTGGCATCAGCCATCTCCTCGACCAGAATGGCAGCAGCAGCTTGGGCTGTCTCAGCCTCTCTCTCCTTTCCGCTAGTTTCGCAAGGGATGGCTGATGTCAGGAATCCCCCCTGTGGATCTGTATTTTGTTTATAGGGGGTAAAAACAGTACACAAGTTATTCATTTTCAGGTTATTTTTGGTTTCACTTCGGACTTAAATTGTTCCCTTTTTTTTTTTTTACATATTGCTGAGTGGAAACATTCGTATTCGATGTGGCTGATTATACCTGCATCTGACAGATAACTATGTTCCTTTTGGGTTGTAGTTTCCTTCTGCCACAATTTAAGAATTTCTATGTGCCTCACTCTCTTCTTACGACTGGAGAGTAGACATATTTCATCTTTTACTGCCGATAAGATTTCTGGATCAAAGCTACCAACACTGGGAAATTCTAACTTGCTGCCTTGTGTCATTTTTCTCCATTTCTTTTTGTAAACAACTGCTCGTTCACTGTGCCCCAACACATTATGGAAGCCGCCGATCCTTTTGGTCGACTCGCTTCCTCCCTAACTGGCACGTTATCACTGTGTGACCCGTTATTACCCATAATTACAGGAATAAACGTTCACAGCTAGTAGATACCGGTGGGTTATTACTTGTCTGAGAGCTCCCCAACCACTCACTTCTCCACACAATGGCACTATTCCGCAATCAAGCGTGAAGCCCACTATGCGAGGTAATGTTACTCAATCACCAAGCTCTCAACTAGCCGCGCACGTCTAGTTGACCTACAAGGTGCGGCCTAATTTTTCCAGGGTACAACAAACTTGTTTTCCTGTACCCCCAAAAACTGGATTTTCTAAAGTAGCTAATCGGATCACTGGGTTCCGATGTATCTTCTTGTACCCTCCTAGTGGATCAAAATAGGTAGTTCCACTGAAGGGGCAGTTCCTATGGGCACGTCGTCACGTACACCTTGTCCTACCTGGACTGTCCTACACTGGACTACACTGCGCTTGAGTCATGCCGTCACACACCCGTTCGCCTCAGTTTTGTTTCACACTGGGCGCTAGTTACACCTTGGTCTTATGCTTATTTTTGAAATATTTCTGTACAGAAAATCTTCCCAGGCTGGTAGCTTCTCACTAGATACTTATGCAGGTATAAATCCCTTTTAAATGGCTATAGGAATCTATTAAAATAATGCTTGAGTTGCTTGTTTTTGGAAAATGAACAAAAAGAAAAAACTTATTTTCTCTTATTAATCACCGCCTTATCCACAGTATATTACTATACTGTTTTAAATAAAGCTAATGATTCAATACTGTTCACCTTTGCGTTCCTATGTGTGCTGCATGTGCAGTGCCAGTGAATAGCCACGTGTGTACGTGTGTTTTGTTAAACCTGTTCACAGGCCGCCGATGAATCGGCCACCCACGTGTTCTATAGTGTATTTGCAAGGTTGCGCTCGAGTTTCGCTATACGCAGTAATTGCGCCTAACTGTGGAATAAATCCCTTAACTTCGTCCGAAAGTTACGTATCAAGATGCGAAATAAATCCCGCATTTAATCCGTAAATCACGTACAAAGATGCGAAAATTTCCCGATATGGGCACGTGCGCGCGCACCTTGCGTAATACACAATAGACACTTTACGTTACTGTAAAAGGCCCAGAACTTATCGCCACGTGGCGGAGTCCCTGGCCCTGCAGTAACTAACACTAAAAGTTATAGTTTTGCACAGAGGGGATCCTCTATGTACTATAATAAAACACAGGCTCCACGTGTGCGAACCTTATCGCACGTGGCACATGTACTGTAATGAACAAGCAACTCAAGACACTATACCCCGTTAAACTACTTGTGGCAGGCAGAAGTACAGTTTACTTAAACACTTAATATATGCTTTAAAACACGTGGCTTTATGTTTCACTTATTGTACTTCGGGTTCAACGCTAGCACTTCTCGAACCCCGCACCGTCGCGGACCTGGCCTATCCAGCAATGGATAATAAATACTTCCACCCTTTTGCTGGTATAGGTCAAGCCGCGCGCCTGGTACTGAGCTCCAGAATGTGAAACGGACGGACGAGCCCTCAATTGTTAATGGCTATTAAATATGACCAAAGAAACAATAAGTGAAAAGCGCAGGTTACGTATTATGTCCGTACCCAGCGTACCCTTTATACCTAGCTACGTGCGAACAAAACGTAGCGCAGCGTAGCGTACCTTTATTGTGTATTATACACAACAGAACCAATACCTTATTAAGAGATCCTTTCGCAGTACTCTGACTCTAATCTGCGAATATACCTTTAAGGACAGTGTCCGTTATATACCTTATCGCTGAATGCGAATAAACAGACACAACCACAGTATTAAAGTAAGGAGATAAGAACTCCGTAAAGAGATGTATTTAAGTCCCTAATGGACAAAAGGGGGTTACAGGAATAGAAAATACAGGTATAACAAGTGATACAATAGACTAACAATGAATACAATAAACAGGCTCTACTAGGGGAAGAAAATACAGATACAGGACACAATCATAATCAGCCACATCACATAAAAGGGGAATACGAATGTTACCTTCAGGGGAAATAGCGCAGCGCAGTCCGGTCGGAGCTCACTATGTTCAGGTTTGAACATAGTCCGGTCAAAGGTCAGGGAAAGGAAAATGTGCCGAAGTGACCGAGGCCGCCCTGGGTCACCTATCTTATAGGGTCAGAAGGGGGAGGTCAAAGGCCATTCCTATTGGTCAGAGATCGTATGTCAGGTCCTCTGTGATTGGGGCAAAGTAATCCAACTGGTTAGGAAAGGTGCAGGGGAGTGAACTTTTGGAGTCCTTTGTTTGTTAGTATCGTCGTCAGGGATTGTAAAAAGCAGTCAGAACCGGTTTTAATAGATTCCTTTGTTATATACTTTTCAACAGAAACTGTCTTAGGAATATGGATTTTGTCCATAACTATCGGACCGTATGTATTGCGAAATATTCGCACTCACCGGAATTCTGCGCATATGAAACGGAACATATCGGTACTAAACATGATACAGACGGATGTATGCAAATGCTAACTAAGCTATGTGTGGCGTTCTAAACTTTAAACTATATTTTATTTAGTGTAAGTATGTTATTATGAATTTATGTGTAATAGTATGGCTGCGCTTCTGGTCCACTTTGTCACACAGACTCGGGTATGGAAACTTTATTTGCGCAACTCTGCGAACCAAAATGGCGGCCATACTATTCTAAAATGGCGTGTGTGCAACTCGACTTCCACACACACTATTTTATTCTCTCACCACGCCCTAGTGGATGGTAGGGAATGAAATACCGCCTGTCGGCACATGTCGGCTCAAGAAACAGTGAAAAACTCCATGTCCACCTTTTGACTGTCGACCTTCCTATGTCTAACTAATGCTTGTGTTAACCTAACGACCTGTTGACCTAAACCATTGTCGACCTAGACCCATGTAGACCTTGACCCATGTCATCCTAGATCCACGTCGACCTTTGCCCATGTTGACCTAGTGGTGTAGACCTAATGCTTGTCGACCTAGTTGCTGTAGACAATATGACCGTATCCCAGGCCTGGGCAACACCGGCCCTCCAGATGTTAGTGAACTACACATCCCAGGATGCTTTGCATTAGTTTTGCTATGTGGCCATGCGGAAACTGATGCAAGGCATGCTGGGATGTGTAGTTCATCAACATCTGGAGGGCCGGTGTTGCCCAGCCCTGCCGTATCCCATATAGAGGGAGAGGAGAGTAGGGGAAAAGAAAGAGATAGTGAGAGATAGGCAGAGAGAGAGAGAGCGTATAGAAAGAGGGAAGATGAATGAGAAAAGATATGGAGAAGGGAGGTGAGAGATAGGAAAGAGACAGTCAGACTGTAATATGATTAATATGATTACATATAGATTTACCCACTACTGTATATTATGTAATATATATATACATAATATACAGTAGTGGGTAAATCATATCTGATATGATTTGCTGATGTTGTATTGGTTAGTGATCACAGCCACATAGTTATCCAATAAGGGGAACTGATCAGTGGGAGTCTATGAATTATGACATATGCATATAATATATCTGTATCTGAAAATACATATGTCCTGGTTCTCACACCCATGGGGGGAGCTACTGTGCACTTTGTACTCTGGGGCCACAACAACGGCCTAGATCGTCTATGTCATAGGTGTCAAGCACAAGGCCCGCGGGCCGAATCCGGCCCGCCAGACCTGCTAATGTGGCCCGCACAGCCGCCGCCATCTGCCCGGCATAAGGAATTCCTCTTTTTTTTTTTTTCAATGTGCGCCGTGCGGGGGGTACGCGGCGGGTAGCGGTGGCTGCACTGGTAGGCAGCAATGGCATGTGTCAGAAATGTAATGTATGCAGCGGCAGCAGCGGCGCAGCGCCCTGCACGTCTGCATCCATTACGGCCCGGGACTGGTCTCGGGTAGCCTAGGAACAGACAGCCAATCGCAAGGCTGCCTGTTGCTGCTATGAGACCAACAGGAAGTGATTTTGCTCTGAGGCTGTCAGGCTGAGCACGCGGCAGGAGGAGCAGAGGAGCGACTCATCACTGGAGCACCAGGCACAGGCAGCCAGACTCGAGGTAAGTAAATTTAAGGGGAGGGGAGCCACGGACAAAACATCCTCAACTACAACAGGGGCTGGGGGCCGCACAGCACAATTAAATATAAGGGGGGGAGACTGGAGCAAAAAAAGTAAAAAAAAAAAGGGAGCACAAATGTCAAATTAAATAGGAGGGGGCTGAAAAGTAAAAAAAAGAATGAGGGGGCACAAAAATATATTTATATTAGTAAATAAATGGCCAGCCCAGGGAACCAGGGAAGTTTTTTTTTTCCTAAGGGGAGTACCAGGACATTTTGTGTATATAGAAATAAATTACTTATTAAAGTCACTAATTCGTTGGAGTCCGAGAGTGATGCTGTATATATATGACGATTATTATCTAATAGAGGTGGCATACTAATAAAGAGTGGACACATAGTCCTAAAGATACAACCGGCCCTTTGAGGGTGACCAAACTGCCGATGCGGCCCCCGATGAATCTGAGTTTGACACCCCTGATCTATGTTATGGTCCACCATACACTATACACAGTCAAATGCAGCTAGTTAGACGACTAAATAAAAATAGTCAACAGCGTCTAGATCGACGTTAACGAACGTTAGACACAAGTGTAAGATGGATGGAAACGTAATCGACAGAAACAAGGTTGACATGAGTTTTTCACGTTTTCAGTACACCCAGCACCCTCATATCACACACTTTTATGTTCCGACAAATGATGATTTCTGATGCTGACAAATGATATTATCCCATCTGATTTCCAATGTTTGGCACACGGTGAGGACGGACTGATGGAAAGTGTTCAGAGATCACAGTGAATGTTATAACAGAAGCAGCAAACATTCTTTTTATTTCATCTATTTGTTTTCTGCACCAGAAGTAAAAGTTGTTGGCATTGGAGACTCCGACAAGCTGACAATCCTCCGCGGGTGTCCCGGCCTTCCAGGGTCTGCAGGTCAAAAAGGAGAATTTGGAGGATCAGGAGAGAAAGGTAACGAAGGGCCAAGCTTATTACCTATTCAATTAACGTTTTAGTGTGCCCGTGTCCTTTTGATATTGGAGTAGATTCTGAAGGCTGGCAGCTGGTGGCGCTGCTGAGACACTTATAGACTGCACTGATAGTCAAACAGACCAGGGACATACCTCCTTAGGCGCTAGATGACATCATCTGATGACAACAACAGACAGGGCAGCCATCAGGGGGAACTGTGAGGACTCCAGTCCTGGGCCCAGAGAGAAAGGGGGCCCAGGACTGGAGTTGATAAAGTATAATTTGTCATAAACAAAAATCACATTTCCCTTGAAGCAATATATTACTGGATAATCTCCGCTAAATTAACTGTTTTGTTTTTTAAACATTCCTTCCAGGGCAAAAAGGATCTATGGGGGATCCAGGAAAGGCCGGACCCCCTGGTGAGAAAGGTTAGTAAAACAATACACTTGCTGTAAATGTAATTTGCAGTCTCATTTGTTATTCAATATTACATCACTATCTATCTATCCATCCTGAGGCGGAACTACCATTGGGGACTAACTACCCACTGGGAACTACCCTGAGGACTAACAGGCCCACTGTTGCCCCTGTCACCCACTGTTTTTCCCTGTCACTCACTGACATGTTGCATATTGTGAACTTGGGTTAGGGGGGGGGGGTGTTTAAATTTTTGCACCTGGGCTCACCACCCACAAGTTCTGCCACTCTATCTATCTATCTATCTATCTATCTATCTATCTATCTATCACACTGACCATCTCCTTTCCATACTATCATGGAAAGGAGATGGTCCGTGTGGAGTCCCTGACCATGTCCAATGATTTTACATTGATGGCAGAGCGTCAACAATGGTTTTTCTTTTTATCCTTAGGCCAAGAGGGCATTGGCTTACCCTTACCCCCTTACCTTATTGGTCCAACACTTCCATAAATGACCAGCTGTGTAACATCCTTGTAAAGCACAGGTTCTCAAACTCGGTCCTCAGAACCCCACATGGTGCATGTTTTGCAGGTCTCCTCACAGAGGGCCAGATGCACTAAGCTTCAAAAGTGATAAAATCAAGAGTGATAAACAATCAGCCAATCAGCTCCCACCTGCCTTGTAACAGACTATGTTTGAAATATGTCAGGCAGGAGCTGATTGGCTGGCTGTTCACTCTCCTTTTTATCACTTTTGAAGCTTAGTGCATCTGGCCCTTTATCACAAGTGAAATAATTAGCTCCACCTGTGATATTTTAAAATGTGTCAGTCAGTACTGAGTGCACCTGTTGGGTGACCTGGAAAACATAAGCTGTGTGGGGTCCTGAGGGCTGAGTTTGAGAACCACTGATGTAAAGGAATGTTGGATCTATCTATGATGATTCTGTTTTCCAGAATTTAAAGTAACCTAGGTGGGCTGTTCCCATTTTCAGACACTAATGCCCCGATGTATTAAGCTTCAATAAGTGGAGATGGAGATTGATAAACAAATAGCCAATCAGCTCCTACCTGTCATGTTACAGGCTGGGTTTGAAAATTGTCAGGTAGGAGCTGATTGGCTGGTGGTTAATCACTCTCAACTTGAAGCTTGATCCATCTGGCTCTGAATGATTTGGAACCATGCAAATGGGGTCACGACTCTGACAACATCCGGGTAACTGAAGTTTGAGTTGATGGACTCAAGCTCCAGTTATCTACATCACGTCTAATTTGATGTTGCGTTATGGTTTCTGCTATTTAGATGTTGAGGACGACACTTTCATTCTTCCTGAATATTACATACTTTAGTAACGTAGTCTTTGAACTTTTCCTGGTTCTGTACAGTTCCTTGTTCATAATTGTTTTATCTGATGTTTGATGCAGGTTCTAGCACAGTAATAAAAGGTGAAAACGGTAAGCGCTTTCTACTGATATACAATAATGTAACGAAAAATTCAAGTTTTTAAAGCGATCTTCACAATTATACCCTATTGTATGTATTCACATTTTGAGCGTGATGTGCAAGTTTGTGCAAATATTGTTATTATTATTATATATACAGTATGTTTTTACTGATGCCTTAAGGTTGAAGCTTTGAGCCTCAAGCCTCAGTCATGTGACTCCTCCCAACTCAATTGATAGGCCGAATATTAATGCAGCCCAAAAATTGGCTGCCTCTACTGTGATAATGCCACAAGACAACTGTAGGTCAGTTAAAATCCAACACACACGTATTCATTTAAATGTACGGTCAGGGTTTCTCAACTGGCAGGACCCGGGTTATTATTCCCTGGTCCAGCTGTTCACACCTGTATCTACCTGGCTTTACTTTAGTGCAGGGGTGGCCAAACAGTCGATCGTGATCAGCTGCCGTTGTGTACAAGGTAAACAGCTGCTGAAGCCTCTGAGACTTCAGCGTTTCCAAGGATGCAGTGCGCGGGTGCTCATCATGACGTCACCCGCACACCGCAAATGAGGAGCCATAGTGCACAGCACATTGGGGGAACAGGCACCCGCTCCCAGGCCCGGCGACAGGGGGGGTCAAAGGGGACAGCTGACCCGGGCCCCGGCGATCTGAGGGGCCCCAAGGCATGGCTGCAGCAGTGATGTACTCAGGGGTCAACTCAGCTGCCCGCCTGATCAGTCATCCCCCGCCCCCAGCCCCCCGCAGCCTAGCCTCAACTAGTTATACCTGCTCCTACTCCCCGGGCTGCTCAGCCACCTGCACTGCCCTCCGAGGCTCCTAAAGCTCAGCCTACCCCAAGCAGCCTGCTCAGCCGACGGCCGGCGCGGGAAGACAGGGTGAGATCGTCCGGCAGCACTGCAGCCGCCAGCCGCTACCAGTCCAGCGTGGCGCCACCAGCCGCCATATCCGGCAGCCAGGACACAGAGGATGGCATCAGCGGGACGGCAGACACTGTTACGCGGTGCGGTGACAGCATAGTTATGCCTGCGGCTTTGCTGCACCACGCATCCAATCACATCCGAGCAGTGGCATCCAAGGCGGCCACAGTGACAGAGCAGCAGCCAACATTGGGGCAGATGTATTAATCCTTAACGAGAGATAAATGCAAGGGTGATAAGGAGAGATAATCGTCCAGCCAATCACTTTTTTCAAACACAGCCTGTAACATGGCAGTTAGCAGGTGATTGGCTGGATGTTTATCTCTCCTTATCACCCTTGCATTTATCTCTTGTTAAGGATTAATACATCTGCCCCATTGCACAGCAGTTACAGCAGTTACGCGACAACACTGCACCATGCCACCAGACCAGAGGCTGCATCCGAGCAGCGGCAGCCTGAGCCACCACACATGTCAGCACACAGATGAGTGGTGTCTGTAAGTGTGAGGTTATTCAATGGGAGAAAGTGGGGCCTGGGGGGAGGTGTTAGCTGTATGATGCAGTGTATTTAATGTATTGAATAAGTATATTAGCTTGTAATGAAAGGACAAAGTGGGTCCTGCCAGACTTCACCACAGCTGTTGGCCGCCCAGTTCAGGCCATCCCCTAAATAATGAGAACATGCAAACACTTGTACGTAATGAGATACCAGTGCAGGTCACTGGTCCAAGGTGGACCATGACTTTGGACTACTAGTGGCAACAGGTGCCTATATTGCTTTGGGGTGCTAGTATAGCAATTTCTCTTTAATATTGTGCACTAGTGAGCAGCTTCAAATGAGTCATTACTGCTAATTATTGATTTTCAATAATGTAGATATTGCTATTATTATTCATGCACATTGTGTGTTCATAGCGGCAAATCATTCTCAGTCTTAGTTATTATGACTGGTGTTCCAGTACCTATTTTCATTCTGTATTTGTTTATTCTAGATTCTGTTATACTGTGTATGTATTATGGTTTTGGGTATCCTGTCATGAAGCACTGTGTATCTGTTGGTTGCTAGGTGACAGATACACAGGGAGGAGACGCACATTGTGTGACGTCATCTAGTGGCGCTGACCGACCTGGCGCACCAGAAAACCTAGTTTCGTCCTTGACCTGTGTGGGAGGAATGAATACTGTTGGCCGCTAGTTCTGACCGGAGGAAATAGTGGACGGTATAACATACCCCCCCTTAATCTTGTTGTGTGGGTCTGGGATGCAGGAGAGGGGGTTGGGGGGCCCCCAAAAATATAAGTGTACCGGTCCCCAAGATTTCTGTTGCCGGCCCTGCCCGCTCCCCACACTGGAAAGCCCCCTGTAACAGAAGGCTCAGTGGCGACAGTGGCAGTGGGAACACTCAGTGGCAGCGGCAAGCTGGATGCAGCTGCAACAGAGGTCCCGAGGGATATGCACTGCATGGGTTTTTCATATGCTGCTATGCGGGGGGGAGGGGGAAGGGGGTCTCTTCAAAAGTATAAATTCATCCCCGTTGCTGCCTGTGATGAAGTTTTGTGCCCCCCTTAAAAAATATATATATTATATTTATATATACTGTATATATCTCTTATATATTTAGCCAGATCTGTCACTCATCCCCTGTGTGTATAATGTTCCCGCCCAGCGGGATACACAAACCTGCCCCCCCTTGGGAAAAGACCAGTGTTCTATGTGTATAACGTTTCCGCCCAGTGGGATACACAATCCCGCCCCCCCTAGGGAAAAGACCAGTGTTTTACACACCACCACCCCCTTGACATCATCTCCCCCCCCCCCCCCCGCCCAGCCAGGTTGCTACCAGGGTTGGATTGCCGAGTCCTCAACCTGTGGTAACAGGTTGAGAAGGGTACAACAGATAGACCAGATATAGACCAAAGCTGACATCGTACAATATTATTTTACTACTTGCATTGTGCTATTTGGAAATCCAACTAACAGATCTTTCCTTCCATCCCATTAGGCGAGAAAGGAGAAAGCGGGCGGACAGAGACATTATATGGTGGGTGATCATCCCATCAGTATCTATCTATCTATCTACAATGGTGTAGCTTGGTTCCACGGTGCCCGGAGCACCCCACCGCACTCCCCTCCCCTCTGCTAGTAAAATGCACAGATGGGGGTTAAGGATTAGTCCTGCCTGTTCCATACCTCCCAACATGACCCTCTCCAGGAGGGACACATTGCTCTGTTTCTGCACTTCCCTCTTCATTTATGATTGCCATCACCTGTTTCACACAGGTTAATTGATTAGAAAGGTGCTTCAACACAGGTGATGGCAATCATTAATTAAGGGAGAAGTCCAGAAATAGAGCAATGTGTCCCTCCTGTAGAGGGTCATGTTGGGAGGTATGCTGTTCCTCTGGGTACCTTTGGAGATAGGGCCACACTGGCCAACTCACGTGCCCTGGGCTGGTGTCTGGGGTGGTCTAAGACCTTCCTATTCTGTGCCACCGGATCACTGGTTGCTGCCTGATGTGGGGTGCTGCTGTGGGGGTCAGTTGCTGTGGCCAGGTAGGTGCTGGCTCCCTGCCGCTCTGGCTGTTGCCCAGGCGACACTGGGTACTGCGGCTAGGTGTGAGGCCTGGGCTCTCCTTCACTCCTGTGGCCACCAGGACTTGCGGCCACCAGTACTTGCGGATCAAGGAGGCCACATTGGCCGTGGAGAGGAGAAGTGCCTGGTCCCTGGAGAGGAAGAGGAAGCCCGGGGTCAGGGGTCAGTGCGATGAGAAGGAGAAGAGTGAAGCTGCATGGCGAGGGGCAGGAGGAGGAAGAGCAACAGCGTGGCCAGCAGCGCATGGGAGCAGAG
This sequence comes from Crinia signifera, assembly GCF_055691185.1. Classification (NCBI taxonomy): domain Eukaryota; kingdom Metazoa; phylum Chordata; class Amphibia; order Anura; family Myobatrachidae; genus Crinia; species Crinia signifera. Next base: position 31,072,460 of record NC_139225.1, read on the forward strand.
CAGAGAGAGGACGGAGCGGAGATTGACAGCTCCAGTCCCCGACACCCGTCAGCAGCGCCCGATACCCGGCAGCCCGCACCAGTCCACAGCACCTGGCGGCTGGGTATCAGGAGCTGCTGTCGGGTGCCGGGGACTGGAGCTGTCAATCTCCGCTCCGTCCTCTCTCTGCTCTGTTCCCACGCGCTGATGGCCACGCTGCTGGCTGCTCTTCCTCCTCCTGCCCCATCGCCACACAGCTTCACTCTCCTTCTCCTTCTCCTCCTCCTCGTCGCGCTGCCCCCTGGCCCCGGGCTTCCTCTTCCTCTCCAGGGACCAGGCACATCTCTACACGGCTAATGTGGGCTCCTTGTTCCGCCCCCCCTACACAGGCACAACGGGGATCCACGGCACAGAGGGGAGCGGGCGAGCAGGCTGGGGGAGCCGGCGGCAGAGCTCCAGCGCCCGGTGACATGTCGAAGCCCGGAGCTGGTGCTCCGCCGGCTCCACCCTAGCTACGCCTCTGTCTATCTATCTATATATACTGTATAAGGATAAATACGCCTCACCTCTGAGGTGAAGTACCTGCAGTGACCACTAGAGGCCACTCAATGGACCAAATGAAAGTGAAACTGAAATGATCTGTTTCAAACTTGCTGGATATGGAGAGAGGGATCTGTGAAGACAGAGATTGGGGGTGGGAGCAGACAGGGACTTTTACTAGTATGTCCATAAAGAGTCCAGTCGCGTTAGATGTTTTATCTGCAGCTGATAAGAGGGCGTGGGGAGGGCGGCATTGAGATTTATTGGACTTTGGGATCGGTGATGTGGACTAAAGTGTCTAGATTTCCAAATTCAGGAATCCTGGTATAATACATTGATGACATTGAGCTGTGTCTCCAAGTAACGGGATTTAAATCAAAGAGAAGATCTCTGTTGGATGTAAGATCCACATTATTAATAATGAATGACCTGGGAAATAGGAAAAGTACAGAGCTCATAAACTGTAATCTGAACATTTACATATGTGAGCAGCAGAAATGGGGACCGTTTGGGGGATGGTTATGCTGCTATCATGCCAACTGTCTGCATGCATTGTACCCTCTCCGGTCACATAAGGTCCTCAGCGGTGGATGGTCTCCAGTAGGAATGAACATCATAACAATTTAACTAACACTCACTACGGCATGTACGGCAAATACTAGGGGTCAAAATGTATTTATGTAAGAATTATGAAAACAGGTGTCCAACAAACCAATTGCCCACTCAGCTGCAGAAAACACATGGGAGCAACTGTGCATCCGCTAACCCAGCATGAGTTGTGGAGGAACCATTTACCCCTCCCCTTTGCACAGCCTGGACCCGCTTAGCACACAAAGGAGTCATTTGATCCGTTGAGTGGCCCCTAGTGGTCAGTGGCGGTACTTTACCTCATAGAGGTGAGGAGTAGTTAGCCTTTTATATAAAAATATAGATACCCAGGGGAAACAGCCACACGTTGCCTAGATATTTCTTTGGCAAATGAAATGTTTTATGTCTATTACTGTAGCCGCCAGGAACTGCAAGGATATACAGAACCAGGGGGCAAAGTTGAGTGACTGGTACACAATATACCCAGATGGTGTCAAGCCAATCAGAGTCCTGTGTGACATGGACACAGACGATGGAGGGTGGATTGTAAGTACTGAAACATTGGACACACGGGAAACGGAGTTGCTCTTTCCTAGGAAATTGCTGAAGGGGAGATGTATTCCCTAACTGTGCCTTCCCCTTGCTGTAGGTGTTCCAGAGACGTTGGGATGGGTCAGTGGACTTTTTCCGTGATTGGGATGCTTACAAGAAAGGGTTTGGAAGCCGACTGAATGAATTTTGGCTGGGGAACGACAATCTCCAGCAAATAACCTCAGCAGGTAATAGTCCCCACCTTTACATACTATGTGACCCCTTACCCATGGTGTCTGCTCACCTTTCTCAATCTCACCAACAACTGAGAGCCACAATGTTGAAACAAATGTCTACTGCGCGAGTCAGAACCAGGGGGGGGGGGAATCACAACAAGAGGAGGGAGTCTGAGCCAAGGGGAGGAGTTCGCAGCCAAAGAGAGGGAGTTGCAGCTAAGTGGAGGAAGTCACAGCCAAAGAGAGGGAGTCGCAACTAAAGGGAGGGATTCGCAGCAAACTTGAAGGTGTTGCAGCCAAGGGGAAGGAGTCAGAGCCAAGGTAATGGAGTCATAAAAAGAGGAGGGAGTCCAAAAAGTGGAAGAAGTCACAGGAGATGCATTTTTTTATAGTCCATTTAAGGCTGATTCTGAGTAAGAAATTTTGAATGCAATGTCCATACCCAACATGAGCCATGGGGGGGGAGTCAGAGCCAAAGAGAGGGAGTCACTACAAGAGGAGGGAGTCTCAACAAGGGGATGGAGTCAAAGCTCAGGGGAAGGAATCACAAAAAAAGGAGAGGAAGTCACAACAAGTAGGTGGATTTGCAGCAAACTTAAAGGAGTTGCAGCCCAGGGGAGGAATTCAGAGCCCATGGGAGGCAGACAGAGACCAGGGGAGTGAGTCAGAGCCCAGGGGAGGCAGTCAGAGACCAGGGGAGGCAGTCAGAGACCAGGGGAGGCAGTCAGAGACCAGGGGAGGCAGTCAGAGACCAGGGGAGGGAGTCAGAGCCCAGGGGAGGGAGTCAGAGCCCATGGGAGGCAGTCAGAGCCCATGGGAGGCAGTCAGAGCCCAGGGGAGGCAGTCAGAGCCCAGGGGAGGGAGTCAGAGCCAATGGAACAAAGATGCAAGCATCATCCATTTAAGGCTGACTCTGAGTAATGCAATCGTACCGTGCGTACACACCTTTAGCCCCACAGTCCGCACCTCATTGTGAATGCCATACCCGTGTGATGATTTCCATCATCAATGTGATGATAAAAGAATAAATACATAAATACTGTAAGGAGCTTTTATAAGAGCGGATTGAGCGCAACCACCTGTTGACATGTAAGTATACGAACTAGCTCATACAATTAAATATCGTATACGGTACACACAACAACACACAAACATTAACTGCTACTGCGCCCAAACCGTTAGACATGATACCTGACACCTGCGATCACGCTGCAGCAGCTTCGGAATTTGTAATTAAAATCAAAAAAAGTTTTATCATCTGTTTAGGACCTCGGCAGCACATGTGCAGCTCCGCAATATGTCCTTGTTCGTTGTTTTTCTCATTGTCTACAAAGGCTCATGGGAACTGCGCATCGACCTGCAAGACTTTGAAAACAAGAAGGTATTTGCCAAGTACACATCCTTCAAAGTCCTGAATGAGACGGAGAAATATCAGCTACTAATTGGAGCCTACAATGCGGGTACTGCAGGTGAGACACCTTGTGGCCAAGCTCGGTATAGCATGCTGCTGGTGAATAAAGGTCCAAACACACTGGACGATTATGCGCAGCATGTATGGACAGCGATGACCGCTGCCGTCTCTGGGGGGGAAAGCCGCTCAGTGTGTATGCCCGGCAGGGGGAGGGGGGGGCGCACGGCTTTGCATAGCGCAGCTATATGCAAAACCACCCACAAAGCCGCTCATCTGCTGGTAATACCAGCTGATGAGCGGCTTTCCTGGCGATGATGCAGGAGCGCGCATCCCCACTCACCGCTAGTCGCCAGGCCATACACATTGGGCAGTTGAAAGGTAGATTCTGATTGGTTGTTATGGAAAACATCCCATCTTTAATAGAACTTCCATTTTAGTAATTTGCATGCCTTCCTATTAGCAGCTTTACGCTCGCTTCACTCCAAAAACTAAACCAGTTCACACCTCCCTCCCCCCATATCCAGCAAGTTTGAAACTAGTGGTCAGTGGCAGTAATAAACCTCATAGAGATGAGGAGTTGTTAGAATATATCTCCTATATATTTAGCCAGATCAGTGTGTGTATAACGCTGGGTGGAGTTAGTTACACAGTTAACTCCGCCCCCCTCCCAGCATTATACACACACACACACAGTCCATCCAGCATACAAGACATTCCGCCTCCAATTACTGCCAAAATCCAAAGCAGTACACCGACCACCCTGTGCCGCCCCGTCCTTGCCCGCCCGGTCACACCCCCGCACCACTACCAAATGAGTGTATAACCAGCGCGGGTCCTTGAGCAGGTGACAGCCAACGGCCGCCACCCCCCCACCCCCCCTGTCCTGTCTGCTGCTGCTGTATGTAACATGCCCGTCGTGCAGCAGCAGCAGGAGGTGGCGGCGGCCACTGCTGTGGACATCTGAGCGCTTGGCGAACCAGGTTGCATCCACACCAATGTCTGCGACAGCCCCAGCCCCCAGACACGGACCACAGCAGAGGCCTGCAGATACGCAAGGGGAGCGCCCGAACCAGTCCTAGGCCCCGCACAGCCACTCTGCCGGGTGTCAGTCACCCATCCAGCTACACCCCAATTGCCCTCTCTTTGTGTATCAGATGCTTACATCCATCTCCCCTGCTGCCTCTGCTCACACAATAGCCACCCAAGGGGCCCAGGCACATAAGGATGGAGGTGGGGGGAGGCATACTGTTACATATCGGGGGCATACATAGCCGTGTACATGTGTGTAGGGTGTGTATGCAGCTACATTCCCCCTGCCAACAAATATATATTCCCCCCCCCCCCCCCTGGCAACGAGCTTTAAATCCTGCCCCCCCCCCCCCACCCCAGCTGTGCCAACAAGCATCAAAACACTGTCAACCATCATAAAACCCAAGGCAAGGTGCATATAACCCCTAGCAACAATCATGTAACCAATGCCATTCATCAAAAACTCCTGCCAACAAGCATGTAATTCCTGGCAACGAGCATGTACGTAAAGAGCAGTCATAACGGTGTGCGGCTTAATATGTAATGTGCATTATGGTGTGTTTTAGAATATGTAATGCCCATTGTGATGTGTACAGCCCCGCATCCACTTCCGCTATCACCACAAATGCCCCTCCCCCACCTGCAGTACATCCACGCCAGAGTGGCCTCTCCCACATCCACAACATGCCAAAACCCTGTCCCTCACCCCGCAAACCCTGCGCCCACCCCTCCAACACTATCCGTACCCACCATGATCCCCCACCCACATACGGCACCCCCGCACCTACAACTCCACCACCCGCAGCACACCCAAACCACCCTCCCGCACCCACAGCACCACTAAACACCCTCCCCCACCTGTGGCAACCCCACACCTGCCACTTCTCCTCCCATGGTACTAACACTACACACCCCATCCTGGACCGCCTCAACCTCCAATACCCCTGCACCCAACCACGGCAACACCGCACCTGCACATCCCTCACCCGCAGTACCCACTCACCCACACCACCCAAGCTCCCACACCCACAGCAGGCAATCCTCCATATAATAGTCACCATATTTCATTCAAAGGCGTTCACAGGTTAAGGGGACGGAATCCCTTACGACGGTGTGAAGAACGCCCGTAGGGCACGATCAATCACCTATTAGTTATTTTATATATCTCTTATATATTTGGCTACATCTGTCACTCAAAGTGTGTCTGAAGCTGTAACGCTGGGTGGAGCCTCTGACTCACATGACTGACTCACATGACAGAGAACCAGCCCAGTGAGCCCACACAGTGCCAGACAGTCTGCCTCTCCATGTTACACAGCAAAGACACAGCTACACACCAGACACACCAGGTGAGCGCCCCACACCTCCATACCTCCCAACATGACCCTCTCCAGGAGGGACAGAATGCTATGTTTGTGGACTTCCATCTTAATTTATGATTGACCTGTTTTAAACAGGGTAATTGATAAGACAGGTGTTTAAGCACAGGTGATGGTAATCCATAAATTAAGAAGAAAGTCCAGAAACAGAGCAATGTATCCCTCCTGGAGAGGGTCATGTTGGGAGGTATGCACCTCCCCCCCATTCACAGCAACACCACGATTAAATGGCACATGTAAAACACTGACATGGCTATGGTCGACAATGAAAAAGGTTGACATGAGTTTTTGAAGATTTCTTTTTCACTTTTTCAATGTTTTCATATTCATTCTCATGTGTCGACATGGACACCAATGAAGTGCCACACTTATGTCAATATTTATATGTGTTGACCTTTCTGTGTTGATTTTTTCTTGTGGCGATTCGCGGCACCCCCCGGCGACCCCCCTCCCGCGATTTGCAGCACACCCCCCGCAATTCGCGGCACCCCCGGTGACACCCTGCGACCCCCCCCTCCCACAATTTGCGCCAACCCCCCAGGCCCCCCCTTCCGCGGTTCGCGGTACCCCCCACCCCCCGCGACCCCCCCTACCGCGATTCCCCCCCCTGACCCCCCCCTCCTGTCATTGCGGCAACCCCCCACCCCCGCGACTCACCCTCCCATGATTCGCTGCAACCCCCCGCGTCCCCCCTCCCACGATTCGCTGCACCCACACCCCCCCCCCCCCGCCCTCCCGCAATTCACGGCATCCACCCACGACCCCTCCTCCCGTGATTCGCGGACACCCCTCACCTCCTCCCTCCCCCCCACCCCCGCTCGCGATTCACGGTAACCCCAGGATTAAATGGCACATGCAAAACACTGACACGGCTATGGTCGACAATGAAAAAGGTTGACATGAGTTTTTGAAGATTTATTTTTCTTTTTTGAATGTTTTCATATTCATTCTCATGTGTCGACATGGACACCAATGAAGTGCCACACTTATGTCAACATTTACATGTGTTGACATTTCTGTGTTGATTTTTTCTTGTAGCTATTTTTTTCCAGTGACAACTATGTGCACGTCAACCTACACATCATCAACCAATTCTTTGTATACTATATAACACCTGTTCTGTTTTACTGTAGGTGTTTTAAGTCAGATCTTTTACTGCTACTATTACTGTTTATGTAAATGCATTCTGTATGACAGCAACATCCTACCATCCTTCTACAAGAATATATAACCAACTAGATGATTCATCGCGCCCTGTGCCCCCCCTCCCGCAATTCACGGACCCCCCGCGCACCCCCCCCTCCCACGATTCACGCCCCCTCCCACGATTCACATCACCCCCCGCACACCCCCCCTCCCGCAATTCGCAACCCCCCCCCTCCCGCAATTCACGCACCCTCCCATGCTTTGCCCCCTCCCTCCCTTGATTCACGGCACCCCCCCGTGCCCCTCCCGCAATTCACGGCACCCCTAAGCCCCTCTTTAGTCCCCCGTATACTCACACACCCCTATCACTACCCAGCTTCCTGCTCTCCTGAACCGTAACTTCCACCACTGGGGAGTCGCTGACACTGTTTTGCCCACATGCCCCTATCATGTCTCATAGCCCAGCCTCCTGCTCTCATGCACCCGAACTCCCACCCAGTAGGAGGAGACACTTACTCAGGGCCACCGTCTTGTACTCCTGTACTGCCACACTGGACCCTCACCCACTGGCAGAAGCTGCACAGTATCTCCCACCCTCCTCTTTAGTCCCCCTTATGCCCACACACCCCTATCACTACCCAGCCTCCTGTTTTCCTGTGTCGTGACCTCTGCCAGTGGGGAGCCGCTGACTCAGAAACACCCTACTATACTATTGCACACACACACACCTAAACAACATGCACACACAGCCCCACACACCCACAAATGTCACTGTACCATCCACACTACCAATGTACATCTTACTCTGTAACCGCTTTTTAATTAAACAAAACAATACACACCCCCTTCCACATCATATGCTCTCTATTTAACACATTTCACCTATAACTCAAGTTGCAATACAGGCATCTTTCATACAATTCTAACCATCTTTCTCATATACAAATGTTCACAAATTAAGGGGGCGCAGCCCCTTACAACGGTGTGAAGAGCGCCCGTAGGGCGCGATGAATCACCTAGTATATATATATATATATATATATAGACGAGGGTTTGTTCGGCACTCCGGACGACCAGATTAAGCACCGCGGTGCCTTCCTCCGCAGACAATGTAGAAAAGATGGACCAGGAGCTTATGGTAGGGCTCCCAGAAATAAGGCGGCACTCACGGAATTAGTTTAAAGCAAGTTATTGTATTAAAGGTGACACATGAGTGTCAGTCGTCGTGTCGACGTTTCAAGGCCACACAGGGCCTTTTCATCAGGACGTGTAAGAGATTGCCCTGCACCCCTCTATGCACAGCACTTTATGCACCCCTGCACGTCCTGATGAAAAGGCCCTGTGTGGCCTTGAAACGTCGACACGACGACTGACACTCATGTGTCACCTTTAATACAATAACTTGCTTTAAACTAATTCCGTGAGTGCCGCCTTATTTCTGGGAGCCCTACCATAAGCTCCTGGTCCATCTTTTATATATATATATATATATATATATATATATATATATATATATATATATATATAATCTTCCAAACCCAATCACAGCCAGGACAACACTTCCTAAGTCCCCCACCTGCTTATATTGTAAATACAGGGTATATTCCTCAGTACCTAGTATACATTAACCAAAACTATATGTTCATAGAAATTCTCTGCTCTACCTGATTTTCTGGGGTCCATGGGAAAGACCCAAATATGGAGTCAACTGAGCTGAGGAGAGAGGCTGCTGCAGCGGCAGTTAGTTCTCTCTCTATGTGTGTGTCCCTCTCTCTGCAACGGGGGAGGGGTAGCACGCCCCGGGCCCCCATTGGACCCTTCCAACAAATAACTTAATTGTGACTCTTCCCTCATGACACATCTCAGGATGGGGGTCGGAAATGACATGATTGGCAGTGAATTGCGTCATCACTACCCCGTGTCCACCCACTCATGAGGGCCTCATTCAGGCCTGTTCGCAGTTTTGCCTGCGTTTGCATGGGGACCAATGTTTCTGCGCATGTGCATACTGTACACAGGGTGCATGCACCCACGGTGAACATTCTGTTCGCCAGGTGCATGCACCCAACACAGGGGGCAGGGGGCGAAGAGGGTCGTGGGGCACCGGGCAGCCCCATTAGCATATGGGAATGCCCAGCGTTTCATGTGCGTTCCCATGAGAATGCTGGGCGTTCTCATGCTAATGCGGGCATGACGGACAGGCGGGGGGGCGGGCAGCTGACATCACCCCTGACGTGCACGCATATGTAAGGTTGCACAGAGTAACCTTACATATGCGCACACCTTCCACATCTTTTGATGGTCGATGACCATCAAAAGATGTGGGAGGTTCCCCCTGGCCTGCGTGTGAATCGCGCTTGCAAATGAATGGCGCCAGCCAACCGTTCGTAAGGAGGGGTTTGGTGGAAACACCTTGCGAATCAACCAAAATAACCACCTGAGTGTAGGGTGCAGGAGACTGGTCAACTATACTGGGAATTAATATTGCAAGGCATCACATATACATCAATAGAAAATGAGGTTATCTGAGGGTGCTGCCTCCTTTAACCCTTTCCTGGTCTCTAACAGGTATTGTGTTATTGTACAGGGGATTCCATGTCAGGCCTGAACACTATGAAATTCTCTACAAAGGACCAGGACAATGACACCTATGAAAACAGCTGCTCCGAACTATACAAAGGTGGCTGGTGGTATAGCAAGTGCCACACCGCAAACCTGAATGGCCTCTACCACTTGGGGGAACACACCTCCTACGCCGATGGTGCCGTCTGGTACACCGCAAAGGGGCACCATTACTCCTTCAAGCATGTGGAAATGAAGATTAGGGCTGTTTAAAGGGGGAATGGTCGGGGAGGGGGCGACTTGTGTCAAAATGCGGTCTTTAATACCCTACCATTCACTAGGGCATGGAGGGAGAATATAATAGAGTGCCTAGCGCAGTCTGGGCACGGTGTACTGATATGGTGTCCATGCCGACATACTTCTAAATTAGGGGAAAAAAACGTGAAAAACTCATGTCAACCTTTTGACTGTCAACCTTCCCATTGTTGACATAATGCTTGTGTCGACCTTCCGATCCTATTAAACCTAGCCATGTCAACCTAACCTATACCTTAATAGTGTCGACACTATGACCCATACCCATTCAAAGAAGTACAGCTAAAGACTGTTTATAGACTGTAGCAGAGGGGAGGACTAGAATTAACTTCTAAGCCAGTACAGAGCATCTTGCTCAGAGAAGACTAGGCGAGTTGCTTGCTTAACGCTACCATGTGACATAAATATACTGTTTGCACAGATTAAGCTACAGCAGACCTATTCTACTGTGTATAAGTTTCAATTAAAGTAACTTGGTTTGTAAAATCTCTTGTAACGGATTCTTTATTCTGTAACCATGCAGCTCATTATAAGCGACAAAAAACAATACTTGGAATTACACAACTGAGGCAGAAAATAAAGATTTCCCACACGCAAAGTACAATTTTCCAGAAATTCCAAGAATACAGTACAGTATGTTTTAATCTCCAATGTATGTATTATAAATCACAGAAACAGATGCAGGGATCCCATCCTGTCACTCTTTCATGGGATAGGGCGCCACCTAGTGCGTGTTTGCGAAACTTTTGCAACCTTTAGCATTTATTTGATTACGGTGGTGAGAAATATTATCTGCATGCTGTATTACAAGGTAAATTGAATTCATTTGCGAGCAAATGAACTGTATTGTAGGAAATATTTACCATACACGTACTGTATTATTATTTTCATGAAGAAACCAAGCACCAATCACACCTATTAAGGTCGACACGTGAAAAAGATCAACATGCCTAAGGTCAACAGGGTCAAACGGTCGACACAAGCCTTATGTCAACATTGGTAAGGTCGATATGGGTTTTTCATGTTTTTTTTCTTTTTTTTTTAAACGACATGTGCTGACAGGCGGTATTTCATACTCTACTATCCACTAAGGTGTGGAAGGAGAATATAATAGTGTGGAGAGCACAGCGAGGCACTAAGCCAAAAGCATGGCGAGCGCAGTGAGCAATGCAAGGGGACGCAGTGCACTTTTCCAGTGTACATGTTGACTGCGTCAAAATTCGGGACAAACAATAAAACATGAAAAATCGATGTCAACCATTTGACTATTGATTGTCCAAATGTCGACATAATGCTAGTGTTGATCTTTTGACCCTGTCGACCTTAGGTATGTCAACCTTCTTCATATGCAAATTGCCGCATCCGTTCGCACACAGAACCTGCACATGCACATAAACGGTTATGCGCAGAAACGAAACATCGCTCCCCCATGCGAACGCGCAGGGGAGCGATCAAATCAGAATATCCTCCATAAGGTAAGCGTCACTTGTACACTTGTTTGCTGTGTTCTCCTGAAGCCGGGGTGCATGACATGGAGATAAAATAAAGGCGTCTCCATACAGCGTATTAGCATCCAGTTCCATCTTATACATAGGTACATACCACATAGAGAAGCAGTATCCGTGGCTGTTTGCTTTTTCTCTCTTTATACAAAATAGTTGGGTTAGAAATGCACAGGCGGCAGTGAGCGGTATTATAAACAATGACAGCAGAGGTAGAAATATTGTGCTTAGCACCTGATTCAACTTCATTCGGCTCCCAGCATATTTGGTGCGGGGACAGATGGTGCGGCTCTGGCATGCATATATACTAATCTGCAGGACCACAGAGGGGGGGGGGGGGGGAGACAGGGAGCTGGCGCATGGAGACTCCCAGCATTTCCTGGGGGTCCTTGGTAGCAGTAGTCCCCCTTATTGCAGGGTTCCAGCGTCCTTGGTAGCAGTAGTCCCCCATCATTGCAGGGTCCCCGAGTCCTTGGTAGCAGTAGTCCCTCATCATTACAAGGTCCCAGCGTCCTTGGTAGCAGTAGTCCCCCATCATTGCAGGGTCCCAGTGTCCTTGGTAGCAGTAATCCCCCATCATTGCAGGGTCCCCGAGTCCTTGGTAGCAGTAGTCCCTCATCATTACAAGGTCCCAGCGTACTTGGTAGCAGTAGTCCCACCCATCATTGCAGGGTCCCAGCGTCCTTGGTAGCAGTAGTCCCCCATCATTGAAGGGTCCCAGCGTCCTTGGTAGCAGTAGTCCCCCATCATTGCAGGGTCCCATCGTCCTTGGTAGCAGTAGTCCCCCATCATTGCAGGGTCCCAGCATCCTTGGTAGCATTAGTCCCCATCATTACAAGGTCCCAGCGTCCTTAGTAGCAGTAGTCCCCATCATTGCAGGGTCCCAGCGTCCTTGGTAGCAGTAGTCCCCCATGATTGCTGGGTCCCAGTGTCCTTGGTAGCAGTAGTCTCCCATCATTGCAGGGTCCCAGCATCCTTGGTAGCAGTAGTCCCCATCATTACAAGGTCCCAGCGTCCTTAGTAGCAGTAGTCCCCCATTATTGTAGGGTCCCAGCGTCCTTGGTAGCAGTAGTCCCCCATCATTGCAGGGTCCCATCGTCCTTGGTAGCAGTAGTCCTCCATCATTGCAGGGTCCAAGCATCCTTAGTAGCAGTAGCCCCATCATTGCAGGGTCCCAGCGCCCTTGGTAGCACTAGTCCCACATTATTGGAGGGTCCCAGTGTCCTTGGTAGCAGTAGTCCCCCATCATTGCAGGGTCCCAGCATCCTTGGTAGCAGTAGACTCCATCATTGCAGGGTCCCAGCGTCCTTGGTAGCAGTAGTCCCCCATCATTGCAGGGTCCCAGCATCCTTAGTAGCAGTAGACTCCATCATTGCAGGGTCCCAGCGTCCTTGGTAGCAGTAGCCCCATCACTGCAGGGTCCCAGTGTCCTTGGTAGCAGTAGTCCCCATAATTTCAGGGTCCCAGCGTCCTTAGTAGCAGTAGCCCCATCATTGCTGAGTTCCAGCATCCTTGGTAGCAGTAGTCCCCATCATTGCAGAGTCCCAGCGTCCTTAGTAGCAGTAGTCCCCCATCATTGCAGGGTCCCAGCGTCCTTAGTAGCAGTAGTCCTCCATCATTGCAGGGTCCCAGCGTTCTTGGAAGCAGTAGTTCCCCATCATTTCAGGGTCCCAGCATCCTTAGTAGTAGTAGTTCCCCATCATTGCAGGGTCCCAGCATCCTTGGTAGCAGTAGTCCCCCATCATTGCAGGGTCCCAGCATCCATGGTAGCAGTAGTCCCCCATCATTGCAGGGTCCCATTGTCCTTAGTAGCAGTAGTCCCCATCATTGCAGGGTCCCAGCATCCTTGGTAGCAGTAGTCCCCCATCATTGCAGGGTCCCAGCATCCATGGTAGCAGTAGTCCCCCATCATTGCAGGGTCCCATTGTCCTTAGTAGCAGTAGTCCCCCATCATTGCAGGGTCCCAGCATCCTTGGTAGCAGTAGTCCCCCATCATTGCAGGGTCCCATTGTCCTTAGTAGCAGTAGTCCCCATCATTGCAGGGTCCCAGCGTCCTCAGTAGCTGTAGTCCCCCCATCATTGCAGGGTCCCATCATCCTTTTTTGCAGTAGTCCCCCATCATTGCAGGGTCCCAGTGTCCTTAGTAGCAGTAGTCCTCATCATTGCAGGGTCCCAGTGTCCTTGGTAGCAGTAGTCCGTAGTCCCCCATCATTGCAGGGTCCCAGTGTCCTTAGTAGCAGTAGTCCTCATCATTGCAGGGTCCCAGCATCCTTGGTAGCATTAGTCCCCATCATTACAAGGTCCCAGCGTCCTTGGTAGCAGTAATCCCCATCACTGCAGGGTCCCAGCGTCCTTGGTAGCAGTAGTCCCCCATCATTGCAGGGTCCCAGCATCCTTGGTAGCAGTAGTCCCCATCATTACAAGGTCCCAGCGTCCTTAGTACCAGTAGTCCCCCATTATTGTAGGGTCCCAGCGTCCTTGGTAGCAGTAGTCCTCCATCATTGCAGGGTCCCAGCATCCTTGGTAGCAGTAGTCCCCATCATTGCAGGGTCCCAGCGTCCTTGGTAGCAGTAGTTCCCCATCACTGCAGGGTCCCAGCATCCTTGGTAGCAGTAGTCCCCCATCATTGCAGGGTCCCAGCATCCATGGTAGCAGTAGTCCCCCATCATTGCAGGGTCCCATTGTCCTTAGTAGCAGTAGTCCCCATCATTGCAGGGTCCCAGCGTCCTCAGTAGCTGTAGTCCCCCCATCATTGCAGGGTCCCATCATCCTTTTTTGCAGTAGTCCCCCATCATTGCAGGGTCCCAGTGCCCTTATTAGCAGTAGTCCCCCATCATTGCAGGGTCCCAGCATCCTTGGTAGCAGTAGTCCCTATCATTGCAGAGTCCCAGGGTCCTGGTAGCAGAAGTCCCCATAATTGCAGGGTCCCATTGTCCTTAGTAGCAGTAGTCCCCATTATTGCAGGGTCCCAGCATCCTCAGTAGCTGTAGTCCCCCCATCATTGCAGGGTCCCAGCGTCCTTTTTAGCAGTAGTCCCCCACCATTGCAGGGTCCCAGCATCCTTGGTAGCAGTTGTCCCCCATCATTGCAGGGTCCCCGAGTCCTTTGTAGCAGTAATCCCCATCATTGCAGGGTCCCAGCATCCATGGTAGCAGTAGTCCCCATCATTGCAGGGTCCCAGCGTCATCAGTAGCTGTAGTCCCCCCATCATTGCAGGGTCCCATCATCCTTTTTTGCAGTAGTCCCCCATCATTGCAGGGTCCCAGTGTCCTTAGTAGCAGTAGTCCTCATCATTGCAGGGTCCCAGTGTCCTTGGTAGCAGTAGTCCGTAGTCCCCCATCATTGCAGGGTCCCAGTGTCCTTAGTAGCAGTAGTCCTCATCATTGCAGGGTCCCAGCATCCTTGGTAGCATTAGTCCCCATCATTACAAGGTCCCAGCGTCCTTGGTAGCAGTAATCCCCATCACTGCAGGGTCCCAGCGTCCTTGGTAGCAGTAGTCCCCCATCATTGCAGGGTCCCAGCATCCTTGGTAGCAGTAGTCCCCATCATTACAAGGTCCCAGCGTCCTTAGTACCAGTAGTCCCCCATTATTGTAGGGTCCCAGCGTCCTTGGTAGCAGTCGTCCCCCATCATTGCAGGGTCCCATCGTCCTTGATAGCAGTAGTCCTCCATCATTGCAGGGTCCCAGCATCCTTGGTAGCAGTAGTCCCCCATCATTGCAGGGTCCCAGCATCCATGGTAGCAGTAGTCCCCCATCATTGCAGGGTCCCATTGTCCTTAGTAGCAGTAGTCCCCATCATTGCAGGGTCCCAGCGTCATCAGTAGCTGTAGTCCCCCCATCATTGCAGGGTCCCATCATCCTTTTTTGCAGTAGTCCCCCATCATTGCAGGGTCCCAGTGTCCTTAGTAGAAGTAGTCCCCATCATTGCAGGGTCCCAGCGTCCTTAGTAGCAGTAGTCCCCCATTATTGCAGGGTTCCAGCGTCCTTGGTAGCAGTAGCCCCATCATTGCTGAGTTCCAGCGTCCTTGGTAGCAGTAGTCCCCATCATTGCAGGGTCCCAGCGTCCTTGGTAGCAGTAGTTCCCCATCACTGCAGGGTCCCAGCATCCTTGGTAGCAGTAGTCCCCCATCATTGCAGGGTCCCAGCATCCATGGTAGCAGTAGTCCCCCATCATTGCAGGGTCCCATTGTCCTTAGTAGCAGTAGTCCCCATCATTGCAGGGTCCCAGCGTCCTCAGTAGCTGTAGTCCCCCCATCATTGCAGGGTCCCATCATCCTTTTTTGCAGTAGTCCCCCATCATTGCAGGGTCCCAGTGCCCTTATTAGCAGTAGTCCCCCATCATTGCAGGGTCCCAGCATCCTTGGTAGCAGTAGTCCCTATCATTGCAGAGTCCCAGGGTCCTGGTAGCAGAAGTCCCCATAATTGCAGGGTCCCATTGTCCTTAGTAGCAGTAGTCCCCATTATTGCAGGGTCCCAGCATCCTCAGTAGCTGTAGTCCCCCCATCATTGCAGGGTCCCAGCGTCCTTTTTAGCAGTAGTCCCCCACCATTGCAGGGTCCCAGCATCCTTGGTAGCAGTTGTCCCCCATCATTGCAGGGTCCCCGAGTCCTTTGTAGCAGTAATCCCCATCATTGCAGGGTCCCTGCGTCCTTGGTAGCAGTAGTCCCCCATCATTGCAGGGTCCCAGCATCCTTGGTAGCAGTAGTCCTCCATCATTGCAGGGTCCCAGCGTCCTTGGTAGCAGTAGTCCCCCATCATTGCAGAGTCCCAGCATCCTTGGTAGCAGTCGTCCCCCATCATTGCAGGGTCCCAGTGTCCTTAGTAGCAGTAGTCCCCATTATTGCAGGGTCCCAGCGTCCTCAGTAGCTGTAGTCCCCCCATCATTGCAGGGTCCCAGCGTCCTTGGTAGTTGTAGTCCCCCATCATTGCAGGGTCCCAGCGTCCTTTTTAGCAGTAGTCCCCCATCATTGCAGGGTCCCAGCATCCTTGGTAGCAGTAGTCCCCATCATTACAAGGTCCCAGCGTCCTTAGTAGCAGTAATCCCCCTTTATTGCAGGGTTCCAGCGTCCTTTGTAGCAGTAGCCCCCCATCATTGCAGGGTCCCATCATCCTTGGTAGCAGTAGTCCTCTATCATTGCAGGGTCCCAGCGTCCTTGGTAGCAGTAGACCCCCATCATTGCAGAGTCCCAGCATCCTTGGTAGCAGTCGTCCCCCATCATTGCAGGGTCCCAGTGTCCTTAGTAGCAGTAGTCCCCATCATTGCAGGGTCCCAGCGTCCTCAGTAGCTGTAGTCCCCCCATCATTGCAGGGTCCCAGCATCCTTGGTAGTTGTAGTCCCCCATCATTGCAGGGTCCCAGCGTCCTTTTTAGCAGTAGTCCCCCATCATTGCAGGGTCCCAGCATCCTTGGTAGCAGTAGTCCCCCATCATTGCAGGGTCCCAGCGTCCTTGGTAGCAGTAGTCCCCATTATTGCAGGGTCCCAGTGTCCTTGGTAGCAGTTGTCCCCCATCATTGCAGGGTCCCAGCATCCTTGGTAGCAGTCGTCCCCCATCATTGCAGGGTCCTATTGTCCTTAGAAGCAGTAGTCCCCCATCATTGCAGGGTCCCAGCATCCTCAGTAGTTGTAGTCCCCCCATCATTGCAGGGTCCCAGCGTCCTTGGTAGTTGTAGTCCCCCATCATTGCAGGGTCCCAGCGTCCTTTTTAGCAGTAGCCCCCCATCATTGCAGGGTCCCAGTGTCCTTGGTAGCAGTAGTCCCCATTATTGCAGGGTCCCAGCGTCCTTGGTAGCAGAAGTCCCCATAATTGCAGGTACCCATTGTCCTTAGTAGCAGTAGTCCCCATCATTGCAGGGTCCCAGCGTCCTTGATAGCAGTAGTCCCCCATCATTGCAGGGTCCCAGCATCCTTAGTAGCAGTAGTCCCCATCATTGCAGGGTCCCAGCGTCCTCGGTAGCTGTAGTCCCCCCATCATTGCAGGGTCCCAGCATCCTTGGTAGTTGTAGTCCCCCCATCATTGCAGGGTCCCAGCGTCCTTTTTAGCAGATATTCCCCCATCATTGCAGGGTCCCAGTGTCCTTGGTAGCAGTAATCCCCATCATTGCAGGGTCCCAGCGTCCTCAGTAGCTGTAGTCCCCCCATCATTGCAGGGTCCCAGCATCCTTGGTAGTTGTAGTCCCCCATCATTGCAGGGTCCCAGCGTCCTTTTTAGCAGTAGTCCCCCATCATTGCAGGGTCCCAGCATCCTTGGTAGCAGTAGTCCCCCATCATTGCAGGGTCCCAGCGTCCTTGGTAGCAGTAGTCCCCCATCATTGCAGAGTCCCAGCATCCTTGGTAGCAGTCGTCCCCCATCATTGCAGGGTCCCAGTGTCCTTAGTAGCAGTAGTCCCCATCATTGCAGGGTCCCAGCGTCCTCAGTAGCTGTAGTCCCCCCATCATTGCAGGGTCCCAGCATCCTTGGTAGTTGTAGTCCCCCATCATTGCAGGGTCCCAGCGTCCTTTTTAGCAGTAGTCCCCCATCATTGCAGGGTCCCAGCATCCTTGGTAGCAGTAGTCCCCCATCATTGCAGGGTCCCAGCGTCCTTGGTAGCAGTAGTCCCCATTATTGCAGGGTCCCAGTGTCCTTGGTAGCAGTCGTCCCCCATCATTGCAGGGTCCCAGCATCCTTGGTAGCAGTCGTCCCCCATCATTGCAGGGTCCTATTGTCCTTAGTAGCAGTAGTCCCCCATCATTGCAGGGTCCCAGCATCCTCAGTAGCTGTAGTCCCCCCATCATTGCAGGGTCCCAGCGTCCTTGGTAGTTGTAGTCCCCCATCATTGCAGGGTCCCAGCGTCCCTTTTAGCAGTAGCCCCCCATCATTGCAGGGTCCCAGTGTCCTTGGTAGCAGTAGTCCCCATTATTGCAGGGTCCCAGCGTCCTTGGTAGCAGTAGTCCCCATCATTGCAGGGTCCCATCGTCCTTGGTAGCAGTAGTCCCTATCATTGCAGAGTCCCAGGGTCCTGGTAGCAGAAGTCCCCATAATTGCAGGTACCCATTGTCCTTAGTGGCAGTAGTCCCCATCATTGCAGGGTCCCAGCGTCCTTGGTAGCAGTAGTCCCCCATCATTGCAGGGTCCCAGCATCCTTAGTAGCAGTAGTCCCCATCATTGCAGGGTCCCAGCGTCCTCGGTAGCTGTAGTCCCCCCATCATTGCAGGGTCCCAGCATCCTTGGTAGTTGTAGTCCCCCCATCATTGCAGGGTCCCAGCGTCCTTTTTAGCAGATATTCCCCCATCATTGCAGGGTCCCAGTGTCCTTGGTAGCAGTAGTCCCCCATCATTGCAGGGTCCCAGCATCCTTGGTAGCAGTAGTCCCCCATCATTGTAGGGTCCCAGCATCCTTGGTAGCAGTAGTCCCCAATCATTGCAGGGTCCCAGCATCCTTGGTAGCAGTAGTCCCCCATCATTGCAGGGTCCCAGCATCCTTTTTATCAGTAGTCCCCCCATCATTGCAGGGTCCCAGCGTCCTTGGTAGCAGTAGTCCCCCATCATTGCAGGGTCCCAGCGTCCTTGGTAGCAGTAGTCCACCATCATTGCAGGGTCCCCGAGTCCTTTGTAGCAGTAGTCCCCCCATCATTGCAGGGTCCCAGCGTCCTTGGTAGCAGTAGTCCACCATCATTGCAGGGTCCCCGAGTCCTTTGTAGCAGTAGTCCACCATCATTGCAGGGTCCCAGCATCCTTGGTAGCAGTAGTCCCTATCATTGCAGGGTCCAGGGGGCCTTGGTAGCAGTAGTCCCCTCATCACAGCATCCTTAGTAGCAGCAGGGCTGCCATCCGAAATTGTGGGGCCCCGGACTGATAAAAATATTTTTTTCTATTTTTATTAACACACTGCAGTCTGCACGGATCTGACTGATCCATGCAAGCTGCCTATAGATAATGGTATTAGCGGCCGTATATATATGGCCGCTAATACAAATCAATACGATATCGGAGGTTTACAAAGCAGTTGTATTTGACTGCTTTGTAAATAACCTTCTGGACCACAAATTTGCATATGGCTGAAACAGCCGTAGGCAGTCGTATTCATTCGTATTAAGAATACGAATACGATATATCTTATTCGTATTCTTAGTAAATTTCCCCCAGTGTGTATTCTCTACAGTGCATTGCAGTTATCAACCTTGTATATCATCATGCATGGACTAGCAAACATCTGTGGCAGCTGGACACGCCCCTAAATATGGGCCCTACCAACACATTCCGCTGGTGGGCCCTTCCTGCCCCAGTCCAATACTGTCTGCATATATAATTGATATTAATTGCTGGATGTGATTTCATCTTATTTGGACTTTTTTGAGATCACAATTTATCTCACAACAGTGCTGGCAGGCTATAAAGAGTGGTTGGCAATACGCACCCTAAAACAATCAAGTCTAGCCAGAGTATTTATATTGTAACCATTCTGAAACTACCAAGTGTTACACTGTTGCTAAAAAGTTTCAGTTTGGCAACAGAATCAATATGTAACTGATGCTGCTTTCCCACTGCAGACCAATTCAAAGTACTGGTAATCTTAAATGGTATTTAAAACGGTATTAGCATTCCCACTGCAGCAGATTACCGTTTTAAATACCATTTAAGTACCATTCCCATTGCAGTGAACCGTGTAAAATGTAGAGTGCCTAACCCCCCCCCCCCAGTGTAAAGAGTGCCTAATCCCTCCCCCCCGCCCCCAAGTGTAAAGAGTGCCTAACCCCCCGTACCTGCCCTGTGCCCCCACCTCCCTTCCCTTCTACTTACCTGCACGATGATGCAGGGCAGTGGGGAGGCAGCGGGGGTCCATGCAGGGTCCAGGCAGTCCCAGTGCCTGATGAGAACTAGTAGTTCTCACTTTGCGCATATGTAATGAGTGCACATGCATACTAATGAGCCGCTCATTACATATGCGCATATGTAATGAGCGGCTCATTATTATGCACATGCACTCATTACACATGCACAAAGTGAGAACTACTAGGTCTCATCAGGCACTGGGACTGCCTGGAGGCTAAATAACGTTTAAGAGGCATTCCCACTGCCTCTTAAACGTTATTTTAACGTGTAGGACTCTGCTTTAAAAACGGGTTGAAATACCATTTAGCTTTAAACGGTATTTCAGCTCTGGCACTTTCCCACTGCAGCCTTAAACGGTAAATTGCGCTGAAAATCGGCAATTTACCGTTTTTTAGCTGCAGTGGGAAAGGGGCATTAATCAATCTGTATTCTAAACTCCAACACCAGCAATTTGAAAGGATGTTGTTCTTTTGAATGTTCACTTGTAGATAATATATGTAAAAAAGATATGGTACTTATGTATTATCTGGGCTCCCATGTTAAATGCACCCCATTTTTTAATACCCCTACTGTCCAACTATGCATGGAGTTGATCTTATATAGTGTGGCGAGCGCAGCGAGGCGAGCGGACGCGGTCTCATAAGAAAAACGGGAGCCCAGATATTACATAAGTACCAAAGATATTGACAGGTCAATGTTACTGTGGCTAACCGCAGAGAAATCCTGCACAATGTTGCTGATATAATAAAAATCCATATAAATGTTTATAGAATAAATCATTGGCATATACAGTATAACATAAGACATGCCATTGGGGACAATGGGGGTTATTCAAATCCACGGATTCGCACGGAGGGCAGGCGCGTTTCTGTGCATGTGCAGACGTAGGGTGCGTGCACTAACAGCGAACTTTCGGTTCGCCGGGTAAACGCACCCATGAGGGCGTGCTGGGGGCGGAGATGGGCGGGCGGCGCCGGGCTGCCCCATTACCACATGGGAACGCCCAGCATTCCATGGGTGTTCCCATGGGAATGATGGGCGTTCTCATGGTAATGAGGCAGTGATGCAGGTGCGTGGGGCGGGCAGCTGACATCACAGGATGAAACCACAAAGTAACTCACACTAGGTGAGTGTAGCAGCGCTCAATTCAATGAAAGAAACCAATGTTTGAAATATAACAATTTTACTGTTGATTAAAATACAATATAAAAAACATATATAAAAACAATAATGACAATAATGGTATAATGGAAAAGGGGGGGAATAAACGTAAATTGGAATGAATGTCAAAAATGGAAATAAATATATGCCCAGGGCCGTCTTTTCGTATGGGCTTAATGGGCACTTGCCCTGGGGCCCCAGGTGTATAAGGGCCCTTTCCTGATAGCTGAGGATCCCCTCTTTCCAGGGATACCAGAATTTTGAAAATCGGCCCTGGGGAACTGGAGATATCCACCTTTAAAGCAGAAGTCCACATCCGACCTGTTAATCGCAGTTCCCAGTCATATTTCTCAGGTTTTTTCTAACTTAAAGTTTTTCTGAGAGTAAAAAGCCAAAAGCTGGGACACTCCCCTTTCTGTCGACAGTAGCGGCTTGTCTCTATCATGCCCAGAACCAGAGATATCAGCCTTCCAGCAGCCGGTCCCTGCTCCAGCTCCAAACGTCTGGTGTACAGTTTTATATTTTTGTCAATGGATTGCTCTGGCTCCTGATCTCTGATCCCCAAGTCCCCAGCACCTGCTGAAAGTTGGGACTCTAGGTTTTTATACCATTGAAGGCTAAGAAATCTATTTACAGATAATGGCGATATCTGCAGTCAAACAAGCTGCCCTTCCACCGGAAAATGACGAATATTAAGCCCACTCCATTATCCAACGCTCCACTGCATATAAAACACCCCCTACCTCCCTGGAAGTCATTTACAAGGGACCCTTCATTCAACTCAGTGCCCACTTCCACACATTAGTGTTCACCCTCCCACCACCTTTGCAGTAAAGAAGTAATTAGCAGAAGTTACTGCTCCAGGTCCTACATGTTGAATGGAAGATAGAGCACCCCCTGACACCTGTGGGACATCAAAGCTGCTGCTGATACCACCCCCCACCCCTAGGAGGGGAGAATTGGTAAGGGCCCCAGTGCATTGCTTTGCCCAGGGGCCCACACTGCTGTTAAGACGGCCCTGTATATGCCCCGCCTCAATGGACACGTATGGAGTAAGCTGTGTCGACACTAGTGTTGAAGAAACAGGTAAGTGCACTTTACCAATATTTGTCGAAGATCCTTTGGATATGGGTATAATTGGGAGTCCTCACGATGTTAACGGTTTGTAGGACAGCCGCTGGAGGGATGATGTACCGCTTGAAATAGAGCAGACCTTGTGTCAATTGAATTGAGCGCTGCTACACTCACCTAGTGTGAGTTACTTTGTGGTTTTTTCTAGTGGGGACTGACTACCCCCACAACTAAGCAGCAGCTCTTACCAGAGATACAACTCTTAGCAAGGCGCCTGATTATTCCTAGTGAATACCTTTTTTCTTTGACATCACAGGATGGCAGCTGCCGGCCCATATCCGTGCCAGCGTGCACGCATATGGAAGTGACATAAAAGTCACTTTTATATGCGTGCACGCACCACATCTTTCGATGGTCGGCGGTTACCCGAGGCGGGCGAACCCGCACTTCAGGGGGGAAGGGGGGGGCGTTTATTCGCCGGGTGGGGTTTGGTGGACTCGCAAGGCGGCAAATTGGCAGCCTTGCGAATCAACCAGAATAACCAATAAATAATATCACATTAATGCATGCAATAATTGCCTTTTGACAAATTATTGTCAAACACAATATAAAGTGATTAGAGGTAAAAAAAAAAAACTGGAGAGCGATGTCTACACACAAAAAAAATATATATTTATTTTATGGTATAATTTGACCTATGATTATAGTCTTGTTACCGACTCAATTCTAGTGATACATTAACAATTCTGATGGGACATCGGCATTAAGGAGATATGATGGTCACCAGGGTTGGGATTATTGGGTCGACCTAATGATGGTCGACAGTCATTAGGTTGACACTGTTGGGTCAACATACTGCAAGGTCGACGGGTGTCTAGGTTGACATGGGACAAGGTCGATGGGTGTCTCGGTTGACATGGCACAAGGTCGAGAGGTGTCTAGGTTGACACATGCGTGAGGTCAAAATGGGTTAGGTCGACAGTCTAAAGGTCAACATGGGGTTTTTCACTTTTTTACCCAAATGTCGACACAGTCGACATGGACACTGTTTTAAGTGTACCGCGTCCCCTCACAGGGCTCGCTGCACTTGCCATGCCTCGGGCACGATGCCTCGCTACTGTCGACCTAACCCATGTCTAACTAATGCATGTGTTGACCTAGACATGTGTCGACCTTGTCTCATGTCGACTTAGACACCTGTCAACCTTGAGCCATGTCGACCTAGACACCTGTTGACCTTGCAATATGTCGACCCAATGGTGTCGACCACCGATAGGTCGACCAACCGACCGTATCCTGGGCAACAATACCAGTACTCCAACCCTGCTGGCGCAATTAAAATAATTAACCTTATATTCGCAGGCTAAAAGGGCACAGAATTAACACTTCAGACACACGCTATTTGCCACATAGCTATTAGAAAATAATAAAAGATTTTAACTGGCATAACTTAGTATCTTTGGGGATCTAGCGTGCACCCACCCGAGTTTCTTTTTCTTCCTTGTTTGTCAATGGATGTGACATCCAACTGGCCGGGCAGCGTTAAGCCGCTCACTAAGCAGGGAAGGACAGCTGATTGGCAAGCGCTACTGAATCAGACCCCAAATCTCCATCCGCCATAGTTACTTTATTTATATACTTGCAGTTTTCTATATAGCGCAGCAGATTCCGTTATGCTTTACATTATGCTTTCCTTTCTGGATTTTGGGACTTATTCAGGTCCGTTTGTTCCAACCCCTTAGTTCGTATTACCGGAAGTCAGCTGCCCATCCACTTCCTGCCAAGTGTCCAAGCATATGTAAGTGACTTGACAGTCACTTTTATGTGGTCGCTAACCATCGTAGGCCCTGCGATGGAATCGCCCTTGCGAATGGGTGGCAGCAGAGCCGGCCTTAGGCATAGGCCAACTAGGCAATTGCCTAGGGCATTTGGAATGCCTGGGGGCAGCAGCAGCTTCTGCTGATTAAAATGATATGCAGCATGCCTATATTCTGTGTGTGAGTGAGGCTGTATCTGCATATGAAATAGTGTATTCATGGAAATCACTGTAACATAGCATTCTGTATGCAGGTACAGCCACAGTCGCTCACAGAATATACACATGCCACATATTATTTTAATCATTGGAAGCTCCTTGTGTGTGCTGGTCATAATAATGCAAATAAGACAAATTTTCAGCAAAAAAGGCACCCAACGTTAGCAGAACTGGCAGGAGCTGCATGGCCTGTTGAGGCAAGATGTATGAGGAAACATCTGTATCCAAGCAGAGGTCACAGTGTTAGCGGCTGTGCGAGTGCTGTCTGCGGGTGGGTTGGTTATGCAATAGTGTTCGGCATATGTGTAAGGGGCATTATGTGTGTCATGTATAAATGCGTTAATAATGTGCGACATTTGTAACAGGCATTATGTGTGTCATGTGTATAAGGGCATTAATAATGTGCAGCATATGTGTAAGGGGCATTATGTGGGGCATTATGTGTGTCATTATGTGTATGAAGGGCATTAATAAAGTTTGGCATAATGTGTAAGGGCATTATTTTTATATGGACATTAATAATGTGTGTCATGTGTAAGGGGCATTACTGTGTGGTATTATCAGGGGTGCCGAGAGAAAGGGGTAGGGGGTACAAATTACCCAGGCCAAAGTCTGATGGAAGGGCCCAGTGGGGGCCTCGGGCCTCCTCCCCTAAGGGTATAATGTGAATAATGTGACGAGTAATGTATATAAGGTAAAGTGGTACTACTGTGTGATGTAACGTGAATAAGGGACACCATCGCATGATATAATGTGAATAAAGTTGCACTACTGTGTGGCATAATTTGAATTGGGGGTACTATTGTGTGGCCATGCCCCTTCCCAGCAAGAACACACCCCTGTTTGGGCTGCGCACCGAATGTGTGCACTGTTTCTATTTAAAATATTGTGGGTAGGAGCACCAAAATGATGACTGCTATGATGAGGATTGATGGTGCTGGGTCAGAGGTGGAACTAGTGGCGGTGCTAGGGGGCACCAGCCAAAATCTTGCCTAGGGCATCAGTTAGGCTAGGGCCGGCTCTGGGTGGCAGCCAGGCTACCATTCGCATGGCGGGGTTTGGTGTACTCGCAAAGCTGCGAATCATCCTTGGTGGATAAGAGTTCCCAGATAAGAGGTCACATACCTAGTCTATAGTATAGTATTGGTAGAATAAACACTGCCCCCTTGTGGCCATACGGCTATCGCCTATCAGACTGCAGTGTAAGTACAGATAATCCGGCACAGCTGGCCTGCTACAGTCACATACAGTAAATATATCACAGTGACAGTTGCGTCTGGCATGTCACAGAAAAGTGTCAGGCCTTGGAGGGAGGGCGAGAGGGACTGAAATCTTATCCACAGCAGCGATCTAACAGGACAGAGACAGGGAGAGTTAGAGACTCACTGTGACATCTGAAAAATAAATGTGAGATACTAGAAATACTTGTGACAGTTTTCATCGGAAGGTGGGATCAGACTGCGCAGGTCGGCTTATAGCTACCCAGGACCATTACAGCTACGTATACAGCAGCCATGATCCCAGATCAATTTCTGATCGAGTGTCCGATGGATCCCGATGAGGAACACAAATACCTGAACAATCCTGCAAGTACCACAGTCTACACTGAAGCCCCCCCAAAACTGGACTCACGGGACCCACGCGGAATCAACAAGCACCTTAAGGTATGTCCACAAGCAGAGATCTCTTCATGTATGTAAGGAGTCCAATTACTGTCTTGGAGATTGATAACGTGGAGCGTGATAAAGTAGCAGCCAATCAGCTCCTAACTGCCATGATACAGGCTGGGTTTTGCAAAATGATCCAGTTGGATGATACCTTGTCCTTCCACTTTATCTCTCTCCTTAGTAAAAAAAAAAAAAAAGACCCCTTGGTCTCTTATGCAAAATATAGCAGATAATATCCCCTTTCCAGACTCTCTCTTGGGGCCTAATTCGCAGGCTGGGCTATTATCGATAGGCTGCACATGCAAACGGCCCTTAATACACATGCGTGAGGCCATAAATCCTGCTACACTTTTTTTATCGCTGGGTGGTAAATGGACATTTTCTGGGAGTGTTAAGGAAAACTCAGGAGTGCCGAGGTGTTTGAGGGGAAGTCATGTGACGTCAGCTCCAGCCCCGATCAGCCCGATTCTATCACAGCTGCTGAGTAAGTCCTGGGCTACACACAGACTGCACACACTGGGAAATCACGTGTGCAATAATGTTGTGTTGAACATTGTACTGAGTGTGGTTTACATCCAGCCAGCGTCTGCATTAGATAACGAGATAAATTCTACAGGTGGTCATACACTAGTACGGTTTGTCTCTTTTTCACATGATTTCGATACATTAGGCCAATTAATCGCATGAAAATTGTCAAATCATATGTCATTTACTTACAATTCCAATCCGATGTCCGGTTCCGTAAATTGTATCCAGAGATTTGTCACCGCTGCACCAAGGATTTATCGTACCCAGAGTGGTGAATGAGATTGCATGCAATACATCATATGAAAAGTGGCCGCATACGATGTATACTGAATATACATAAAACATAAGCACCAGACACAATAGGATTACAGTATATCTATACACATAAAGGCCCTTATTCAGATCTGGTCGCAGAACAAATTTGTTCTCTAAATGGGAAAAACCATGTGCACTGCAGGTGGGGCAGATGTAACATGTGCAGAGAGAGGTAGATTTGTGTGAGTTATTTTGTTTCTGTGCAGGGTAAATACTGTCTGCATTATCTTTACACTGCAATTTAGATTTCAGTTTCAACACACACCACCCAAATTTAACTCTCTCTGCACATGTTACATCTGACCCACCTGCAGTGCAGCATGGTTTTGCCCATTTTGAGAACAAATTTGTCCTGCAATCAGATATGAATAAGGGCCAAAGAGGTCTTAGGGTGGCCATACACTACACCAAGGTATCGAAGGCTAGTTTTGCAGCTGTTACAGTGTTTAGTTTCACTTTGAGCTGTGACAGTTTTTAACCCACAAACTCTCCACCCCAGTCTCTATCTGTTCCCACCAACAGTCTCTGTCTTCACAGCTCCCTCTCTCCATATCCAAAATTTAAAAAAAAGATCAGTGTCCCTGCACCAACTGCTTTCACTTTCTATTATGACATTGTTTAGCACACAAAGGAGTAATTTGGTCTGTCGAGTGGCCTCTAGTGGTCACTGGGTTGGTCTGTAGTTGTAACAGCACTGGTCAGGCATCATAGGTGTGCGCACATTGAGTCGCATGGGTGCACAGGCACCCCCTAATGCTGTGCCCACCCTTATGAACACCTCCCTACCAGCAATACCTTTTACCAAAGACTTTTGCTTTTAGAACTGTATTCCATTGAAAGAAGCGCCCATAAATCAATTATGTGTGTTTTGAAATGTTACTTGTACCAGACCATTGTCATTTCACTACATATCATCCATATTATGTTTTTTACTTTATTTGCATGTATTATTATACTGAAAGCTGTTTTATATATTGTAGCGAGTACCAATAGATGATGGTAGACACGCCTGATTGGCGCTGTTAGACACACCCAATGGGTGGTGTTATACATGCCCAATATGTGGTGCTAGGCACACCCCTTTGACGGTGCACCCCCTAATAAAATGTGCTGCGCACGCCTATGTCAGGCATCTAGACCCCGCTGTATAGTCACCGCATACAGAAACGTATCCATGCATACACATGACTCATGTTATATATATATATATATATGGCGTATATTATTTCTGTTGCAGCTAGAGTTCTCCGACGTTCTGGCAGAACCTAAATCCTTTCACAGCTTTGACAAAGTCTGGACCTGGAGTGATATTTTGTTCGAATCATCTAAGCTTTGGTGTTACCGAATAATCTCTCTGCTGTGCGCGGTTCCGGTATCCCTGATCTCCGGCATTCTATTCGCACTCCTCGGATGTGTGCACATATGGTAAGCGATCCAATCATGTGAGAGCATTAACATCAGTCCCCCGCTGCCACACAGACAGAGGAGTCATTTTATATTTGTAGCTAATTCCCCTGAAAACACCCAATCGGAGGTTAGCCGCAAATATTAAGTACTTCCGGAATGTATATAGGAGTGACCCCGGCAGGAATCTGCGATCCGTGCTGCGATCACTCCTTCCCTGGGGGCAGCGGCATCACCCTTTGGTACTATGGGGGATGCGATGCTGCCCAATGTATCAGTGTCGAGCAGCATCCCATCTGGTCTCGCAGCTAGCGCTATTCTGAGAGGGCAGTGACCCATTGCCTATAAGATACTTACTGCATCGCCGGCGGGGCAGTGCGTTCATTGCGGGTCAGTGCTAACCGCGCATGCACAGGCCCCCGGCACAGTACAGCACAGGGACGGACTCCTTTTGAATTTCCTGTCCCTGCTCCTGAAGGAACATAAATCCCACCAATAGGATCGCATATTGCAATTAGATCCCGCCGAGATCGCATTGTATGTTTTTATTCTTTTTTTTTTTCGGTTCTGTGGAGTCATCTGGACCAGACTAGAGGTTGAAGTGAAATGGGCATAAATATCGCAGAATAAAATTGCCCTATCGTATATCTGCTCCTACTGCGCACATCTAATGTCGGGTGATGCCTGAGACCTTATACGAATTCCCCTAGAAACTTCTCCCCCTGTGTACATCCGTGCGGATGAATGTGCCCATTCTGAATCCAAGTGGCTGAGACACCCACTTTTAGCACCGGTGCATGATGTAAAGTGCGTCATTATACACCTGCCCTGCAGGGCTGGTGCAAGGCACCGGAGCGCCCCAGGCAAGTCGGGGTGGGGGCGCGCTATCCGCCGGGCTATGCGGAAGCGCTTCTAGTGTGAAAACACTGGCAGCCCGCTGATTGGCTGAGATCAGCGTGCGCCGTGCTGCCAGAGTTTTCACACTAGAAGCGCTTCCGCATAGCCCGGCGGATAGCGCTCGTGATTTCTAATGGACTGCAGGGACCCCCGCTGCCTCCGCCGCCAGATTTAAATACACAGCGCCGTAGGACAGGTACCCGGGCGGCACAAAATGCCGCCCTCCAGTGGCCGGCGCCCTAGGCAAATGCCTAGATTTGCCTAGTGGTGGCGCCGGCCCTGCTGCCCTGTTGCAGGTCCGTGGCTTCCAATGCCTGCAGCTGTGCTGCTGGGAACGCTGCATCTTTCACTGACACGCCCATAACACGTACACTCAATGGACCAATCACACAATCGCTGGGCTGCGTGTGTTTGGAGGCCAGCAAGCAATTTAACGCCGCCCCGGCGAATGCATGCCACCCCTCCCCCATGTGCAGGGCTGCGAACGGATGTGTAAGCGTACACATCTATTCACACAGAGGAGAAATCCTTCTATGGTTACTTACCATCAAAGGATTTCTCGTCCTCTGCCCAGCGCTCGAAGGCGCTGTGAGACCCAGGAGTCACTCAGTGGCTGCTCGTATTGATGTCGGGTGGGCGCTATATAGTCCAAATCTAATAAAAAATTAAACTGAATCGCACTGTGTGTACACAGCATTAGAGCAATGGTCAGTAATGACATATATATATATATATATCTCTTATATATTTGGCTACATCTGTCAGTCAAAGTGTGTGAGTGTGTGTATAACGCTGGGTGGAGCCTCTGACTCACATGACAGAGAACCAGCCCAGTGAGCCCACAGACAGTGCCAGACACCCTCTGCCTCCCCATGTTGCCCAGCACTGCTACTCCACAGCCACCAGGTGAGCGCCCCACCCCACCCCCCCCCCCGCAACCCCCACTCCCGCGATTCACGGCACACACACACCACACACCCCCCCCCCGCGATTCTCGGCACCCCACCCCGTGATCCCCCCTCCCGCGATTCGCGGCACACCCCCCCGCAACCTCCCCTCCCATGATTCGCCGCAACCCCCCCTCCCGCGATTTGCGGCAACCCACCGCCCCCCTCCCGCGATTCTCTGCAACCCCTCCCGCGATTCGCAGCAACCACCCCCCCACCTCCGCAACCCCCCCTCCCGCAATTCGCGGCACCCCCCGCGACCCCCCCTCCCGCAATTCGCGGCACCCCCCGCGACCCCCCCTCCCGCGATTCGCGGACACCCAAGTTGCAATACAGGGCATCTTTCATACAATTCTAACCATATTTCTCATATACAAACGTTCACAAATTAAGGGGGTGCAGCCCCTTACGACGGTGTGAAGAGCGCCCGTAGGTTACGATGAATCACCTAGTATATATATATATATATATATATATATATATATATATACCTAGGGCCAGCTGTACTAAGCTTCAAAAGTGATAAAATGGAGAGTGATAAACAGCTAGCCAATCAGCACCTACCTGCCATGTCACAGGCTGTGTTTGAAAAATGTCAGACAGGAGCTGATTGGCTGGTTATTTATTACTCTCCATTGTATCACTTTTGAAGTTTAGTGCATCTGGCCCTGAGGGTGTAAAGTGTTTGATCCTGCAAAGGTATTACTCCTGACTTCAGTACCAACATTTCTCACCTATTGGGTAACTTTCTGTCCTCTACAGGTGCGCCATGCCGTGTATCCAACTGTGCAATATCTGCATGCCCCCCATCAGAACGCTCTGGGCCAGTCTCCTGGACATATTTGTGGCCCCTCTCTGTGCCAGTTTGGGTCGCTGCCTCAGTTCCATTTACCTGCATGTGGTCAAGCAGCGGGTATAAAAAAAAGGACCCCCTCACCTGCACAAGTGGTCAACCTGAGGGAGAAATATACATGGCGACTTCACGGAATTCTGTCACTTGCACCTGAAAGCAGAATGTCCACAACGGGGATTTAGTCAATGGAAAACAAAATAAAAAAAGTGTTTTGTAAAAAAAAATGTCTCTATTCTTTATTTTCGGTTACAGGAAGAGAAGCGTCTACTAACGTTATTGACTCAGCGACCATATCCGTGACCATTATGGCTGAAATTGTCCCCTGTGTACAGGGCTTTAGACTTACAGTATATGATGTTTTTTGTTCGATGTCGACATCATGAGGTGGATTGGCCATCGAGATTCCCGGTAGGCCAACGCACCTTTGAGACCACTTATTATTCAGTCACATATTTTAATGATCTGGCCCAGCCCAAAGTAGTGGCCACACCCCCTTCTGTCTCCCACACACATGCAACACTTGCCAGTTCACAGAGCAGAGCATCCGATGCTGCAATTACTCATCTTATGCTGACCATACAGTACATCACAAAGATCGATCTTAAGATCGATTGCGCTCATGATTGTGTCCAATTTCCCTTCAATTCCCCGGCAGTCCTTGGTGGTTTTTGGACACACAATGTGCACACAATCTGCATACAATCCATCTTACAATCAATTGAGATTGTATGATTGGGTACAATATCTTTCTGATGTATGGCCAGCTTAAGACAGGCGCCCATCTAAATCCATTGTGACATCTTTTAAAGGGACAGGAGTTGGTGCTATGTAGGATGTAATAATTTCTGAGGTGTTTCTGGGCTCCACTAGGGGAGGGGTGGGGATATATGTGATTTTCAGGGAGTAATGGTAATGACACTTGTCTGCATGATGGTGGTTTTGGGGTCTGTGTTCAGTATCAGTGGGCGGAATGAGGTATTATATGAAATGTGGAAGTTTGAGGTTTGTCACAGCATCTTACAGATTTCCAGGGCCACTTTTAGTTCCCAACCCCCCCCCCTGCTCATGATCATGTTGATATTCTCACACAATGGGCGGGATGTATTAATATACATCGACGCCCGCCCACCACAATGCCAGCGCATATGTACTAACATATGCGGCTGGCATCGCGGTGGCTGAGACCCCCGCGCGATACCTGTACTGTGGTGTGCGGGGGGGTCTCTGTCATCTCCCTGCCGCCTTCTTCTCCTCTCACGCCAGAGACAGCTAAGTAGGCTGGTAGGCTGTCCCCGGCGCCTCCTCCTCCCCCTGCAGCCGGGAGGACGTCCGGCTGCTTTACTAGGGGGAGGAGGAAGCTGGATACCTACCTAACCGGGGAAACGCATTGAGCACCATTATTTGACCAGCTGAAGGAGTAACCCATCCTGGAGACCTACCCACCTCTCCCTATAATTAGCACACCACATCAACTGGACCCAAGAAACACGCTGAGGCTGTGGGGTTTAGCCCAATCCCTGGATTGGATGCCTAGGTGAGCTACAAGGGAGTCCATAGAGCACTGGGAACATTTGGTCCATATCATCAAAAATCATTGGATTACAAAAATCGCTTACAAGGATGGTAATATAATTCTACCTTTATTCAGCTGGTTATGACTTTTATTCATTATACCACTAAGTTTATGATGAGACTGAGCCCCACAATGTCATCTTTTAATAAATTTTTATTAAAATTGTATTGTATATTTAACTGTATATTTTTATCATTTATGGATTAAACAGTAAAACCTATAAATTACTATACTGTCTCAAGTGTGTCTTTCAGCCAGCGCCGGTACAAACCACATTTTTTACTAGGAGGAGGAAGGGCTTACCTTCCGGGTCCAGGAGGACCTGGACTAAGGTAAGCCAGAGGGAGGGGGACAGGGGGGTCGGAGGGTTTGCGGCGGAGGTGTCGGGTGGCGAAAAGAAGCCCATAGGCTTCTACAGGGTATCGCCACCCAAAGGTGGCGATACCCTACTATGCAGTATCGTGGTGGCTGGGTTTTAATACATAGGAAAATGTGGTAAAACAGGGCATTTTCCCCTTAGTACATCCCGCCCAATGAATGTCAACATTGTGAACGCTAATTAAATCTACCACGCCAGGATATTTCTCTTTTTGAAACATAATGCATCCAGTAAGCAGAGGTTCTGTTTAAGCGCATAGGTATATCAAATATGAATAGGTTACATTAATTATTTTGGAAGACGCTTGATCACTCTCCTTGATAAGGTTGACACCACGTCTTGAGTCCTAATTTACTGATTGCAAATATACTGAAATGTTCTCAAATATGGATCCTGAACAGTGTTATGCATGTTGTACGTCCATGGACCACAGCCACCTTTATTTATATGCACTACGGGCCTGATTCGGCCTGGTTCGCTAAGCAGTGTACATTCACGGCTTATAGAGCGGGTTCACGCTGCCCACCAGGCAAGCGAACACCAGCCACCACACAAAGGTCCCAGCCAGCATGCGAATGGATTTGTTTGCGTACACATTTATTCGCATGCAGGCGTACAGGCGAACAATCATTCAATGATTGGCGACCATCGAATGATTTTTTACTGGTCCGTAAATAGTCAGTCTAGGCTGACTTTTATTTACGAGGAACATTACATGGCGGAGAACGGAGCTAGTGCCGCCCTGTTCAGGCTTTGACCCGCCTGCATTCGGATGAGGATGCCCAGTGTTTTTTTCTGGGCGCACCCAGCTCCCTTCCCACCCCCCCTTTATGTGAACAGCTTGGCGACTGTGATGGTCACCAAAGACGTTCGCACAGCGGCCCTGCACAAGCGTATATTCACCTATACGCATGTGCAGAGCCGCGCCATCAGCATCCGCAGCAAATTCAAAATGTCATTATATTAACCCTTTGAGTGCCATCGTTGCTGTGAGCGATCCTCAAAATATCCGGTAAAAATGCCAGCGCCGTCTGCAGCGACTGTTCTTTTAGTATAAATAACAATGCAGCCAATGAATTGAAGTTTAGTTAAATATTGCACCCAAAAAAAAAGAACAGTCGCTGTGAGCGGCGCAGGCATTTTTAGCGGATACTTTGCTGATCGCTCACAGCAAGGTTGGCACTACAAGGGTTAAAGCAAACTGACAGCAGCCCTTGAGCAGAAGTTTTCAATGCATGCAAGCTGTCACAGGATAACAGCATCTCACATCACTGGCAGGGAGAGTGGCTGCATTTATATATAAATTACCCAGGCCAACAGCTGATCACGCCATAACCATGAAGCCCAATAATATGGATGGTTGTGGGACCGAGTTCCCTTCTGGGATCTCTGCCAATTATTTACAGTGTTACTTGGCTTTCTACATTGTAGGAGTCGGAGAGAACCAACACAGCAAGTACAAGGCTTTCAGTTAGAGCAGCGGTTCCCAACACCGGTCTTCAAGTACAGTGGACGTTTTCAAGGTTACCCCGCGGGTGCACAGGTGCACTCATTATTCAGACACATTTAAAAGATACACAGCTCACGCTAATTATTTTACTTGTGACACTGGACTTGGAAAATGTGCACTATTGGGGGTACCAAGGGTTAGGAACCACTGAGTTTGAGAGTACTGCTGAAGCGGCTTATCCTGCACCCCCTTACATATACTATATCTCCTTGTGCATGCCAACCTCTCACACTCCTCCAGTCCTGTGCCTCCGTTCCACAGCCCCCTCCACTACTATGTAGTGCTAACAGTCTTCCAGGCTACCCCAGCCATAGCAATATTATCTAAAGGTGCTTTTGGTGGTGAGTATATCCCCAACCTTCCTCTTAGTGCCTAACCATCCCCCTATTGTCCAACTTTAACCCTCCCCTTTCATAACCTAACCCTCCCCCTAGTGTCTAACTCCAGCCCTTCCTTTCTGTAGCCTAAACTACCCCCTAGTGTCTAACACTTCCCTTCCATAGACTAATGGTCGCCATTCAGCAGACAGCCGTTTCCCCCAATCCGCTCACTGGATCAGACAATCACAGGCAATGTTTGGCAATCTATTTGGCAATCTCAACCATTTTCAAGATGTTTAAACATGTTGAAATACTCCTGATATCCCAACCTGGCCTTTGTAAATCAGGACATTGTCCCAATATATCTACAGTATATTATGGTGGGTATTACCCTCCTCCTAGTGCCTAACCCTAACCGTCTCATTCCACGGCCGGACTCTCTCCCAAGGACCTAGCCCTATCTCTCCATCAACATTCTGCAGATGCCAACATGTTCAATGTCAACACATAACTGTCAATATTATGGTGTCACATTATAAATGTCGACAGTTTAAATGTCAACATTATTGCACTATTACAGCTGGGGTCAGGACAGGTCAAGTACAATTCAGCTAGAGATGTCTAAACTGATGAGTAATACAATAAGCAAAGGCAACATATTAGAAAGTGAAGTGGTCGGATTGAAATTCTTTGAAGCATTTATATTCTTTTCAAGCATTAAAAGTGTTAATCTATTATATAATCTACTATAGTGTCAGCCTAGGACATCCTCAGAGCAGCACATGGCACCACCCCCTCCAAGAAGGTCCCTCGACCTGAGCATAAATGCATCTGTTGAAGGACCATACACTATCCTACTATGGGTTGCCGACCCTCTCGGAATTTGCGGGAGTCTCCCGAAAATCGTGTCCTTCCTCCCGGCCCCCGGAAGGGTGGGCAACCCTCCCGGAATCAGGGGGACCCCCACTGAGCCCCCCGATCGCGGCATTTATATGCAGCAATCCGCGGGTCTCAGGGGAGGGGGCGGAGCTAAAACGGCACAATCGTGATGTTTTAGCCCCGCCCCCTCCATGGATAACTGTTATTCCGGCTATTTCTTGTAATGGGGGTGGGGCTTAATGACGTCACATGTAAGCCCCGCCCCCAAAACGAGTAATGCAAGATTCCTCTCCGGGCTTCTCCAGAATTCGGCATATGTCACAGTACAGACAGCAAATCACATGAACAACAGTAAAATGTATAGCAATTACACTCTATAGACAGGGCTACAGACAGGGGGGTTGAAAGGGGTACAGCTGTCCCGGGCCCCAGCCTCAGGAGGGGCCCCGGCAGCTGCCCACAGTGGCACGGCACTACCCAAACACCCTCCCCCCCCCCCCCCCCCGCACAAATCCCCCCACCCGGCGGCCAGGCGCGTACAATACACAGTGCAGCCTGCAGAGCGCCGAGTCTAGGATACAGAGGGGCTCGGCACTCTGCAGGCTGCACTGTGCAGTGAGCCCCGAGTCCCGGAGGGAGAAGATGCTGCGCCGCCGACACCACTGGTAAGTAATAGTAATTGAGGGGGGAAGCGGGGTGCCGCCGAACGCAGCGGGGGTGCCGCTTGGGGCCTGGGCTGAAGGTCAGTCCCGGGCCTCAACATTACTAGTGGCGGCCCTGTCTATAGATCACAAAGGGCCTTATTCTAGTTCACTCTTTCTGACAAAATCCTTTTTAGATGGACAAAACCATGTGCACTGCAGGGGGGAAGATGTAGAAAAGTTAATTTGTTTCTGTGCAGGGTTAATACTGGCTGCTTTATTTTTACACTGCAATATAGATCTCACTTTGAAGTAAAACCCCACAAAATATCAAATTCTCTCTGCACAAGTACCATCTGACCCACCTGCAGTGCACATGGTTTTGTCCATCTAAGAAGGATTTTGTCAGAAAGAGTGAACTAGAATAAGTTCAAAGTAGAAAGTGTCAGCAATGATATCTATATAATAAGTTAAAGAGTGTGTGTGCGTACGTGTGTGTGTGCGTGTCTGTCGCATTGCAGACACACCGTGGCACTCAGAGCCACCAAATTCAGCATCAAGATACCTCTGGACCTGGTGGCGTGCACCTCGAAGCCGTTTTTGGGAAATTTCACTTAGAAATTTAAAAAACACCAAGGGCGAAATGTAATAGGGTAGGATTTTTAGACTTTTGCGATTTTTGGTCAAAAACGGCCAAAATCGCAATTTTTCAAAAAATCGCACATATAATAGGGTGCGATTCGCGGGAAAAAGTGCATTTTTCCCCGTGAATTCGCACATTTAAAAGATGCGATTTTCAGTCACACTGAAAATCGCATCCAGATGTTTTCCCATAGGAAACTATAGAACTGGCATATGTAATAGGATGCGAGTTCTAAAGTCGCATATGGGAACTTACCAAAACCCGCAAAAAAAATAGACCAGCTTCTTGCTGGCGATTTTTACAGAAACATGCACAGATCATTGAGATCTGTGCATGCTTCTGTTGTAAAAAAAATAGTTAAAACAAAAAAGAAAAAGAAAAAACGGCGTGCGGTCCCCCTCCCCCCCCCCCTAAGCATATCCAGCCCCGGGCTCAAAAAGCTGGTGCTGGTATAATAAAATCAAAGGAACAATCAAGTTGGGGTTCCCTGGATTTTATAAAACCAGCACCAGGCTCAAGGTCCGGCGCTGGTTCCCAAAATACGGGGGACAAAATGACTAGGGGTCCCCCGTATTTTAAGAACCAGCACCAGACCCAACCAGCCAGCAGGGTAATGCCACAGCCGGGGGACACTTATTAAATAAGGTCCCGTGGCCAAAGCATTAACCCCCTGGCTGGTCAGCATGGGCAGGGGTCCTGGAGAAGTGGGGACCCCCCCAAAGAAGGGGTCCCCCCCCTCCAGGACTTACCAGCCCATGCTGAAAGTCCGGGGCTGTCCCCGATGCCCCTGGGCGGTGGGCATCGGGCTGATGTAAAGTGTAAAAAATAGAAGTAAAACTATTGTCTTCTGCTGAAGAACTATGAGTCCCAGCAAGCCTACCCCGCATGCTGGGACTTGGAGAACCACAAGTCCCAGCATGCGGGGCATTAAAGGGCCCGCTGGTACTTGTAGTTCCATAGTACAAGAAATAGTTAAATAAAACACACTGACACCCTGAAAAATAAAAGTTTAATACATACACAGCCCACATACACTGATACTTACCTACCTTGAGCCCGTAGGTCGGTCCCTGGATCCTGGGTCCGGGCTCCGGGGCAGAAGAGTCCGGTTCTGGGGCCTTGGTCCTGGTTCCGGGGCTGGTCCTGGGGTTCCGGGGCTCCAGGGCAGAAGAGTCCGGTTCCGGGGCCTTGGTCCTGGTTCCGGGGCTGGTCCTGGGGTTCCGGGGCTCCAGATCAGAAGAGTCCGGTTCCGGGGCCTTGGTCCTGGTTCCGGGGCTGGTCCTGGGGTTCCGGTGCTCCTGGGCTGAAGAATCCGGGGTCCAGGATCCGAAGTAGTCCACAGGGGTACCTGAGGAAGGAAATCCTACTCACCTGGTCCCCGGCGACGACATCGGCATCCTCTCCGGCAGACGCGCTGCTCCCGGCTGCTGTGGTACCCGCTCACGGACTGAAGAGGCGCAGAGATGTTTCATCTTCCGTGCCTCTCCTTAGAATTATTTCATTGGGCGCCTAGCGGCCAATCAGGAGCTGAGAAAGTTGGCTCCTGATTGGCCGCTAGGCGGCCAATAGAATCATCCGGAGGAAAGGCGCGGAAGATGAAAATCTCTGCGCCTCTCCAGTCCGAGAGCAGGTACCACAGCAGCCGGGAGCAGCGCGTCTGCCGGAGAGGATGCCGATGTCGTCGCCGGGGACCAGGTGAGTAGGATTTCCTTCCTCAGGTACCCCTGTGGACTACTTCGGATCCTGGACCCCGGATTCTTCTGCCCAGGAGCCCCGGAACCGGACTCTTCTGCCCTGGAGCCCCGGAGCCCAGGGTCCAGGGACCGACCTACGGGCTCAAGGTAGGTAAGTATCAGTATGTGTGGGCTGTGTATGTATTAAACTTTTATTTTTCAGGGTGTCAGTGTGTTTTATTTAACTATTTCTTGTACTATGGAACTACAAGTACCAGCGGGCCCTTTAATGCCCCGCATGCTGGGACTTGTGGTTCTCCAAGTCCCAGCATGCGGGGTAGGCTTGCTGGGACTCATAGTTCTACAGTAGAAAACAATAGTTTATATTCTTTTTTTTACACTTTACATCAGCCCGATGCCCACCGCCCAGGGGCATCGGGGACAGCCCCGGACTTTCAGCATGGGCTGGTAAGTCCTGGAGGGGGGGGACCCCTTCTTTGGGGGGGTCCCCACTTCCCCAGGACCCCTGCCCATGCTTTGGCCGCGGAACCTTATATAATAAGTGTCCCCCGGCTGTGGCATTACCCTGCTGGCTGGTTGTGTCTGGTGCTGGTTCTTAAAATACGGGGGACCTCTAGTCATTTTGTCCCCCGTATTTTTGGAACCAGCGCCGGACCTTGAGCCTGGTGCTGGTTTTATAAAATCCAGGGAACCCCAACTTGATTGTTCCTTTGATTTTATTATACCAGCACCGGCTTTTTGAGCCCGGGGATGGTTATGCTTAGGGGGGGACCGCACGCCGTTTTTTTTTTTTTACCAAAATCGCATATATGAAAATGCGCACATCTCAGCGGTTAGGTGTTGGAGCTTCATTCAGACTAAATTGGAGTGGGTAGGTATGGGAAGAGCTTGGAAAATATTGGGCCCATCACCTTCCATCATTGATTAAGGCATAGACCTCGTTCCAGTATTCTAGTACCGCTGGGCAGGACAAGAGGATATGGAAAAAGTGGCCAATATTGACACATAGCCTACAGCACATATTGGAACAGGAGGGCCAAAACGTGTGGACCATGAGACATCATATGCTAGCCAAGATTTTGATATGGTAGCCACAGTCATGAGGAGAGGAGTAAGGTTTGAAGAAAAAACAGTAGAGGAGTGGACGGGGATAAATACAGATGGAGCCGGCCTCTTCATTGCAGGGGCGATGCACGTGCGCCCCATGGCAACAGAGCTTCCTCTGGGTCCCCGCCGCCTCCGCTGGTCCCCCTTGTGTAGTTTCACTCGTTGCCAATAGACAACTAGACATATCTACAGATGATTAAACAATTACGTTCTCATAATCGTATCATTATTCCAAAACAATGAGGTTACCACGAGCACTGTAACTGTCTATTATATATAAAACCCTGCATGCATTCCAATACAAGACAGGTTGTTGTGTCTATGGCCAGCATATGGATCTGTCGCATCTCTGATGCCATATCCACCAGCACAGGCCCATCCCAAGTCAGCAATGTTGCATGCCAACGAAGAATTTAAACCACTTCACAGTAGGCAGAGGAGACGCAGCAGAATCACATTACACGTGGGAACCGCAGGGCTAAATAAAGCATTAGTGACTGACGGGCTGAGCAGTGACAACTGCCATGGAGATGGGCGCTGCCCTGTCAG
Organism: Crinia signifera; assembly: GCF_055691185.1. NCBI lineage: Eukaryota > Metazoa > Chordata > Amphibia > Anura > Myobatrachidae > Crinia > Crinia signifera. Next base: position 31,112,661 of record NC_139225.1, read on the forward strand.
TGACACCCATGTATGACCATCTAAAGTCAGCCCTCGTCTGCACACTGTGTATTGTACCCCAGATATATCAATAATATATACAACCAAACTGCACAGTTACCCATAAGCACATTCTCAATTTGTTCCTAATAAAGCCCAACGTCCCTGCCGGAGAAAATAATTATATAGGTGAATAGTCAAATAAAGGGCCTGATTCGGAGCAATTCGCTAGGCTGCGTATAATATCCGCCCATCCAAGAGCGAACGCCCCAGTGAGTGTGAAACTTGCCAAAGGCGTTCGCTATGGGGGTTTGTACATGCGCAAACCTCAAACACTGGACGGGAGAGCGAATTCTGCCAGCAGTGAACAGGACTGAATCACCCCCTAAATGTGTATGAATTATAGAAATGAATATAGTTAGGGAACAGCAACAGGTGCACAGAGCTTAGAGGTTCAGCGTCTGCTCTCTGTTATCACTTTGTAGAGAGTGATCTAGAAAGGGCATCCATAAATCACGGAGGGCCAGATCTACTAAGCTTCAAAAAGTGATAAAGTGGAGAGTGATAAAGTCCCAGCCTGCAACATGGCAGTTAGGAGCTGGTTGGCTGCTACTTTACCTCTCTCTATGAAGCTTAGTACATCTGGCCCTGTATCACATTCAGTCCTTCAGTGATAATCCGTTCTACTAGGGGAATAGAGAAACACGTGTGACAGCTCCTTGAGTGACACATGGACAGGGATCAGTTAAGGTGGGAGAGGGCGGACCCTCTGTGGATGTCTCACCAGCTCTGTGCGAGACAGGGGCAGAAGCTGCAGGACACTGACTGAGCAGGAGGTGGGTGAGAGAAACCAACTGGCAGGACATGGCCCAGATCCAGCAACCAGAGTCGGCAAAGGATGGCAAATCCCCCACTGAGACCATCACCAAAGAGATCGACCTAGTACAGAGGGACCCCAAGAATATTAACCAGGAGGTGGTGCAGGTAGGTGACGGGTGAGGTGCTCAAATGTGATCATTGCTGGTGGTGAGAACCCAAGTGTACAGTTTATGTACCCGACTGTGGGGGAAATGAGAGAGTAAATGGAGAGAGATAAAGTACAGCTCCAATTATCACTTTTGAAATACAGCCTGCGACATGGCAGTTAAGAGCTGATTGGTGGATGTTTTATCTCTCTTCACGCGTTGACAGATATAGGTCTAGCTTTTCAGTCTTGGAGAGAGATAAAGTGGATAAATAAGGTAGCAGCCAATCAGATAAAGTACTGGGAGGGTGTGTGACCAATGCAGGAGGTATGACCAGCCTCCCTTTAAGAAATGTCAAAAATAATATCCTTTGTGTGGCTGTGAAGTGGGTGTGCGCTGCATAGGGGGCTGATGGGCTCCGGTGGAAGGGGAATGGGTGCAATCGCTCACCCTGCACCTCACGCAGAAAGAGGGGAGTGACTGCTTCTGCAAGTGCAACTGCCTACAAAGTGGGAGGAGGGGCACAGTGGGATCTGTGCCCTCCCCCCTTTCCCGAGATCCTCCAACAAGCCCGGGGTCCAAAATTTGCCAGGATTCCGCATTCAGGAGTATGGCCTTACCACAGAAGGTTATGGGTTGGGCAGACTAGGGTGTGGCCAGATGCATTTTGAGCCTGAGATCTAGGACAGGATGGATGCTTGCCGCTATGGATTACATGCATAGTGTCCATTATTAATGCCATAAGATTCATGTAAAGGGGACCTCTCCCGATAAAAGATTTATTTTGCATTGGGGGGACTTCAAGTTTTATGACCCGTTAGTCCCTCTGTGCATTGGTCTGATGACGCACGTGCCACTTGTAACACTTGGAAGGATCCAATATTTAGAGTGATTGACAGGAATCCATTTGATGGTGTAATGGAGAGTGACAGTGAAAATGTAGATGTTTCTTGGGGCATGTTCGTCCCCAAAGCTGCAAATATGTACGTATGAAACATGGTGCCACGGTCATGGGCAGTCTGCGGGACCATAGGGCAATCATAGCATTCAATGTTCCTTGTTCTTGCATGTAGTAAACATATGTGTACAATTTTTGAGTTTATTTAGCAGTTTGCTATATGAGACCCTGTCAAATGCCTTACTAAAGTCTACTACTACTACTACTACATCAGGGGTGGTCAAACCGGTCCTCGAGATCTGCCAACAGTTCTTGTTTTCTAGGCCACCTGAAGATCTGTAGAATGAATGCAGTACATGATTGAAAATGTGACCGTTATCAATGACAGCACATGTGCACCAGATAGGTAGTCTGAAATACATAAACTGTTGGTAGATTTTGTGGACAAGTTTGGCCATCTACAGCCCCCTCTATCTATTATTTTAGTCATGGATTCAAAAAAGTAGGTAAGAGTTGTATGACATGATCTCAATATTATATCCATGCTGTTTTGGATCCTGGAAATTGTTTGATTTAAGATATTCCACAAATATTTTGTTTATAAATGTTCCCATTACTTTCCCTACCAGTGATGTGAGGCTTACTAGTCAGTAGTTATTTGAATTTTACTTGCTTCCACTTTTGTGCAGTTGTACCACATTCGTTATTTTACAGTGCTCTGGAATTGTGATGAAGATTACTTTCAAAGTCAGATAGATAGAGCGGTACAGCCACATAGATGCATGCATATGTCTTGTGCAAATCAGATACACAGATATAGGGGAAGATTCAGAGATGAATACAGTAGTCGTGTGCTAAAATATGTAAAAATGGCAGGAGGTATTAAATAGAAAGACATCCACTGACTACTTGTGATCTGCTGCAGCACCCAAAGATGCAGGATCCCTTTGGGGGAATAACAGTCATCAGAAGAGCCCGTAGGTTACTCAGGATGGGCGGTGCTTTCATAATGACCAGGCAAATGAAGCTGCATTAGGAGAGGCAGATTCTGGTATCGGCAACCCTTGAAAACAAGGTTGCCACTGCCGTGCGACAAAAAGGGGCGTGGTCTCATGGGAAGGAGGCGTGGCATCACAAAAAGGGGTGTGGTATTACACGTTAGACCATACACAGTAATGCCCATTACACATTTTAGCAAACTTCGTAATACCCATTACACATAAAGCCACACGCCGTAATGCCAATTACACATAAGGCCACACACCATAATGACCATTACACATTGTGCCACACATCATGATGCCCATTACATACTATATAACAAACCGTAATGCCGATTACATATTTGCCACATAAGTGCTGCTTACCTACGTGCTCATTGCTAGGGGGTTCTTGCTTGATGGCACCATAGTACCCATTACACATGATGCCGCACACCATAGTACCAATTACACATGATGCCACACACCACAGTACCCATTACACATGATGCCGCACACCATAGTACCCATTACACATGATGCCGCGCACCATAGTACCCATTACACATGATGCTGCACACATTATGTCCCTTACACATGACGCTGCACACATAATGCCGCTTACACATGATGCTGCACACCGTAATGCCCCTTACACATTAAGCCACACATTATGTGTAATGCCCCCACATACCGCCACTTGTAGCATCCCTTAAGCAATGCCCGCAAAAGTGCCACTTACTGTAAATTTTTATATGAGCCTTCGCTGCTGCTGCAGGGAGAGATGGAGTGCGGTGCAGCTGCTTCTATGGGGAGAGGAGCAGAGCGCAGCGCAGAGCACGCTCCCACTCCCCTCCTGGTGCCCCATCTAGCCGAGTGGACATTTGAAATATTGTGCGTGCTGTTGTTGTGCGTGATGTCGGGGGAGCACGCCGGGCGCCGGCACCACATGATTAAGGGGGGGGCTGTGGGCTGAGGTGAAAGCGGGGAGAAGAATTGGAGCGGAAGCTGCAGGGGTGACAGTCATTGACAGCTGGGCAGATAGCAGGGGGCTGCCCGGCTGTATTCAGAGCACTGCAGGTCCCGGCTGTTTGAAATAATACCCCTTTCACAACAGAAGATGCAGGGATTTACCCGGGAATATGGTCCCAGGATCATGCAGGGACATTCCCAGGCTGACCTCTTATACACCAGCCTAGTCCCTGCATTTTCTGGTGTGAGGGGGAGAAACAACCACTCCCTCTCTCCCTACCCCCCTTTAACCAACCAGCTATATCTTCGGAACCAACTGACCCATTTACATGAGACCAGTATCATATTGAAGAACTTTTGAGTTGGCTTCGAATGATTTTGGTCCTGTGAAACTGGGCTGTTTGGTTCCAGAGAAATCTGCCCTCAAAGAACATAAAGTAAATAAATTACATTTAGAAATAAAAAAATAAAAAAACGGTTTGACCTCAATATCCCTGGAACCAATTAACCCATATGGATCCAGCCTGGTATCAGATTGAAAGCCCAGCGATTTGGGTTCGACTGAGATCAACCTCGAGCTTCAGGGATGCCGAAGGGGGAACTGGCAGCCGTTGAACTGGGTGGGGGTCGGAATTAGCGGGTCCCATGTTATCCTATAGGGAAAACGTTCCAGCTTTGCCTGGCCGTATCTCTGGTTCCTAGGGGGCTAGAGACACGGGGCTGGGCTCGTTGGAAAGCCCTATCCCTCAGCTACAAAATGGGTGCACCCCCGGACCACCCCCTAGATTCGCCTATGCTTCTGACACACCATTGGCTGGCTGTGCCACAATTCTACAAAGTGGGCAGGAAATCTATGCCTTCTAACAGAGATCTTTGCCTCGTCCCTCCCCCAGCAACGTGCCTCTGTTTTGGGAAATTGCTGCCATGGCCAAACCCTCAGCAGCAGACTGCCAATCACAGATAACCTGCAGACACAATGCATCCAACAATGCAGGACCCTATTTATTTATTACCAGTTATTTATATAGCGCACACATATTACGCAGCACTTTACAGAGAATATTTATACATTCACATCAGTCCCTGCCCCAGTGGAGCTTACAGTCTATATTCCCTACCACATGTACATGCACACACAGACATTCTAGGGTTAATTTTTGTTAGGAGTCAAATCACCTACCAGTATATTTTGGATTGTGGGAGGAAACCGGAGTACCCGAAGTAAACCCACACAAATACGGGGAGAATATACAAACTCCGCACAGTTAGGGCCACGGTGAGAATTGAACCCATAACCTCATTGCTGTGAGGCAGTAATGCTAGCCATTACACCGTCCGTACTCCACATACCCAGATCTCACACCATCGCAACTGTACATAAACCATCGTTTTGCCTACATCTCTGAACTAGGCCCACAGGGGTAAATTTTATTAAGATGGATGTTCTATTGAAGTTGTTGCCCATAGCAACCAATTAGATTCTACTTGTTATTTATTTAGCACCTTCTAAAAGACATACCGTCCAACATGACCCATTCCATTAGGTACAAAATGCTCTGTTCCTGGACTTCCCTGCCAGTGGCAGTTGCAGAGGTTGGACGCCAGCACAGTCCAAAATTCAAAGAGGGGGAGTCACATCAACTGCCAGTGAGTCCAAGACAGTGATATTTGGAGTGGCATTAGGTGTGGCTCCCCTTTTTGAATACTGGACAATGGTGCAGTCCCGACTCTGTAACTGTCACTGGCAGGGAAGTCCAGGAACTGAGAATTTTGTACCTAATGGAATGGGTCATGTTGGAGGGTATGAAAAGATAATATATAGATTCTGATTGGTTGCTATGGGCAATATCCCAATTTATCTCCATAGAACTCCCATCTTAGTATATTTACTCCACAATTAGCATATGTGGGGGATTCCCTGAAAAGAGGTGAATGGGCTTTAGCTGTAATCCCTTGCAGCAGCCGCAGTGTATCTTGTGCACTCCGACATTTCATGATATAAGGGAAATATCGGGGTATCAGAATAATTCACAGAAAGGGGAATATGCAGTAAGGCTGCTGTTAGAAATCACTCTGCCTGGGTTCTCGGACTGGAGGGATGCACTTATAAGGGATATCACTGCTGGCATTTATGAGAGTTCCATTAATTCCCCCTGTATATTTGTCACTGTGCGGAGGTGGATGTGGGCTGAGGGTCCAGCTGTCACACCTCATCTGCTGTGTGTGTGACAGCAGCCAGCATGAAATTAGCACAGTCCTCTGCCTAATTCTGGAGCTGTTGGTTAGTAGGGAAGCCGTAACCATGGTACAGAACAGACATCAGGCCTCTGCACTTGTTATTATTAGTCATGGAATCCAGCAGTATATACAGTACTATGGCTCACAATATTTCCAGATCATAACATGTCACAGGGAATAGCCTTAAAACAAAAATTGTCTGACATACTGGATGATCTCTCAGACTATGGGCCTGATTCTGGTTCACTTGCAAAAACAAATTCTCTCTCTAATGCACAAAATCATGTGCACTGCAGGTGGGGCAGATGTAACAGGTGCAGAGAGAGAGTTAGATTTGGGTGGGGTTTGTACTTCAATCCGATATCTATATTGCAGGGTAAAAACAAAACAGCCAGTATTTAAGCTGCGCAGAAACAAAATAACTCAGCCAAATGTAACTCTCTCTGCAAATGTTAGATTTGCCCCACCTGCAGTGCATCATGGTTTTGTCCATTAGAGAGTGAAGGTACTTATGTATTATCTGGGCTCCCATGTTAAATGCACCCCATTTTTTCATATATATATGTACATGAGAAGGCGCTCTTAATAAATCAATAGGTCCTTAAGCCAGCCATAGTAAAACACACAGTGGCATGTCCAGTGCTTTGTTACACATACATTTAAAATTAAATGGCAATAATCATTTGGGCCAATACAGACTTTCACACCTGGCATACAAACCATAGGTGCTATATAGTCCCGGTGATGGTTATAGCACCTTAAATGGGTAGTAGAAAACCAACCGTGATGTTTTCAGTACTCATTCGAATGGATATACTTCACCCAAATGCATACGTTCTGGGACAGTTGTCTATTTCAGACTGTCTCCTCTAGCTGGGGCTTTCACTCAGATGAAGTCTGACTAAAAGGCGAAACGCGTTGGGTAAACGTCTGTTACTGCTATTGGAGAAATCAAAGACATTTTTGTTGCACGATTTTTTTAAAGAAAAATTTGTTATATTTATGTGTAACTAAGCACTGGACATGCCATTGTTTTTTACTAGTGTTTTAATAAATGTATTGTGAAAACCGGAAGGTATTCTGGTACATACGAAAATTCTGGTACATACGAAAATTACTGGGTTAAGGAATGACCTACTGATTATTAAGAGCACCTTCTCAATACCCCCTTTTTTTGGAACCATCTCTCTGTTTCTGTCCTACTAACAAGAGTTTGAGAAGAGCAGCTTTTAACCAAATTTATCCCATAAAGTACAACTTGCCGGACGGCTCTCGGACAGTTGGGATTCCGACAGTCATTACTCCGACGTTGGAATCCCGACTGCTCCCTCATGGGGGTCCACGACCCCCATAGAGGGAGAATAAAATAGGTGGCAAGCGCAGCCCTACACCGTGCCCGCAGCGAGGCGATCGCAGCGAGCCCGCAAGGGGCTTCATTGCGCTCCCCCCGCTGTGCAGTCGGGATTCCGACGTCGGAGAAATGACTGCCGGAATCCCGACTGTTGGTGGGTCATACCACACCCATCAAATTAAGGCGGCACTCACAAATACATCCGTCACCAGACACAGGTAATAAATCACCATCTGGTGACGGATTTTGGATTTATTTTTGAGTGCCGCCTTCATTCGATGGTATGTACAGACTCTCGCGGGTATGGGTCATAGAGTTGATAGTATGAAAGTCGACATACATTATGTCAACCACTAAAGGTCGAAAAATAAAATAGGTCGCCAGGGTCAAAAGGGAATCATGAGTTATTCACTTTATTGACACGAATTTCGCCGTAAATCGACATAGACACTGTATTAGTGTACCACGTCCCCTCGCACACTATTCGGGTCTCCTTCCAGTCTCCTCCTAGTGGATGGTAGCGTATGAAATAAGGCCTGAAAAGCCCATGACGACCTTTTGACTTTCCAATTGTCAACCTAATGCTTGTGTCAACCTAATGTAGGTCTATCTAGCGACCCTATCTCGACGACACACACACTTATTTTCGTTTGTTGTAAGTGCTCCTGTAGTCTTATTTGGTCTATATTATCTGTTTGCAGGTGGACTTTGAGGATGTCATTGCGGAACCAGACTCCATTCACAGCTTTGACGGAGTATGGAAAGCAAGTAGCACCACCTTCACCGTCACCAAATATTGGTGTTACCGCGTTCTCTCTGCCATCCTCGGCCTGCCGCTGGCCCTCCTCTGGGGCTTCCTCTTCGCCTGTCTCTCATTCTGTCACATCTGGGCTGTAGTCCCTTGCATCAAGAGCTACATGATGGAAATTCAGTGCCTGGGCCAGTTCTACGCGGTTTGCGTCCGTACCTTCTGTGACCCCATCTTTGAGGCCGTGGGTAAGGCGTGCGGTGGAATCCGTGTGGCCCTCAGAAAAGAAGTCTGAAGAAAAAAAAAAACAGAGACCAAAACAAAAACATTTCCCTCCTGACAGGGCAGCGGAAGGGTTTGTGCTTCCATATATTACAGAAAAGATGTCACCTGAGAGACCAACATCTCATTATGTCCCAGTGCATTGTGGGTACCTCTGGCCAGGATGCTGAGAACTGAGCGACTGCAAATCCAGAAAGCAGACTGGGACATATTTCACCAATCCAAAGAACAATACATAACAATAGAGGGTATAAATACCAGATTTTATTTGCATTTCTCTTTATGCACATACAGCTGTATTTTTGTGAGAACTGTAGGGGGAGGGGGTATAGAATATAGAATACAAGGCTTCTGTCATATTGTTTTTATGTTTCTATATTGTCTTATGTATTAATAGCAACCAAAATCCCATGATCAATGTGGAGACCTTTCAAGACTAGACAACCGCCGCAAATTAGGCTTTTCCCCAATTTGAATGAGATCAAAGACAAGTTAATAGTGTATCGTTCATTGCACACAGGTAGGATTACATAAGGAGGGGTGCAACAAGGCACGCCAAGCAGAGGATCATGGGTACACTGGTGGTGCAGCGACCCAACTGCCAGAATGCTTTGTTTACAAGTAAGGCTGGGAAAAAGCAAGGACCGGCGACAACACTACAAAGACGGGGCGGAAATCACGACATACAGCACGAAGACTTATCACAAGCAGAGATCCGGGCAAGACCTGATAAACTAATAAACGCGTGAGGTCCAATGTACGCTGTCTTTTGTGCCATTATATGGAAAGATCTACTTTACCTGAATATCTCATTCCTGAAACAATAAAAACAAAGCGGTTCGTCTCAATCATTTATCTCATTGTGCTGGAGGCGTAGCAATATAGCCAGTTGGCGGTAAGTGTGCATTATATGCTTATATTGTTACTGAGGTATCATCTAAATCCTGTAAAAATGCCCGGAGCAAATAAAAGCCAACCACATTTATTTCACCAGCAGATGACGATTTTAATGGTTTGTATGAAATATCTGGCGCACACATTGCTTTTTGGGCCCATTCTGTGCTTTTTAGCTTTGTCTTTATATTATCGGTCAGATTTGTTTGCTTGTGTCGTTCTTCGGGGGTTATTCAAACCTGAACGAATGCTGCAAATTCGCAGGCCGGGTGATTAGCGATTGACTATCCTGCTGATTTTTTTATCGCTGGGCGTATGTTTGGCAGGAAGCTCGAGTTTGGGGGTGGTAACCGGATGTTTTATGGGAGTGTCAGGGTAAATGCAGGCGTGCCCGAGCGTCTTAGGGAAGGCATGTCCGAACTATGGCCCTCCAGTTGTTGTGAAACTACAAGTCCCATCATGCCTTGCCACAGTTTTGTTAGCATTTTAGCGTTCGGGGGAAAAATCATTCGATGGTTGCCGACCATCGTATGATTTTTTTCCCCCCTTTCGCAATTAAAAGTCATACTGACTTTTATTTGGCTCGGAAATGTACGAGAATGGGGAGAGTGCTGACGTCATGTGACCTGTGCAGGCTTAGCCACTCCTGCATTCGCATGGGGACACCCAGGGTTTTTCTGCGTGCACCCATTGTGGGCGCGGCCAGGAAACACTGTGCCAGCTCCCCGCCCACCCCAATGTCCACAAACGCCTCGGTGACTGGTATTGTTGGCGAAGGCATTCGCACAAGGGGGATGCACATGCGCATAATCGCACAGTCCCCAAACCATCGGAACAGGGCCAAATTTGCATACATGTAAATGAACGTGATTACCCCTAGTATTCTAATTCCTTATAAGATTTTCTTGCGATGCAACACACAGATGCCCTCAGAGGTCGTCAGGGACCAAATGTCGACAGTCAAAGGGTCGATAGTCAAAGGGTTGACTGGTTCATAAGGTCGACAGGCTCAAAAGGTTGACATGAGTTTTTTTATGCAATTTTGAGCCGACATCATGCCCTACCATACACTACGGCTCCCCTGTGCGCACAGCAGCCCTGCACATGCGTATATTAGCATATACGCATGCGCAAAGCCAAAACATCGGTCCTCGGAGCAAATAAGCCGGGGACTGTTCACTACTGAATCAGGCTCTATATGCGCACACCCTCTATATTAACTTGGTCATCTCAATGTGACAAGGATGCTACGGTAGACAGTCAACAGGTCGACACATCAAAAATGTTGACATGCATTAGGTCAGCATGAAAAAGGTCGACATGGTAAAAGGTCAACATGAGTTTTTTAATGATTTTCTTTTTTTAAACGGACATTTTAGTACTTTCCCATTTCAGTGGACACAGAGGGAGAATATAATAATGTGAAGAGTGCAGTGAGGCACCGCGCCCGAAGCATGAAAAACTTCACGTTGACCCTTTCCCATGGCGACCTTTTTCGTGCGTCGACCATTTGACATGTCAACCTTTTTTCTGTCAGCCTAATGACCCAATCTCCCCCCTCTTGCAGAATCAGGCCAAGAGTTACCAGCTTAGTAAATCATTCCCTATTGGTCTCTTTAGTGCCATCTTGTGGCTGACATGCTAACTTCCTGCATAATGTATTCTGTTCATTGGCCTTTAAGCTACAGTGAACTTTACTGAAAGCAAAAATGTTGAGGAGAGCGGGTGTAGGATCAACTGGTTTCTCTGCCCTTCGGAGAACGGAGAGCTGCTTTGCGTGCATCTAAAAACTTTCTTGTACCTAATGCCAATTCCCCCATGCTGCGAGCAAGCCAAGGATGTCTTTGTCTACTATGTTCCCAACATGTCACATATGGGATACTATGCTGGCTGACTGATCATTATAGAAGATCAGGGATGATCAGTGGTGTTATTAGCTGTGCTTTGTTTCAGGTGGGCACCTTGCTGGCATTATCCGGCACAGAAGGTGTGGCTGTACAGCAAGCTGGCCAACCTCCTGTAAACGTGAGTACCAGTAGGAGAAAAATGAATGAACTTGACCAGGTGCCACATATGCCACAGGCAACAATGTCTCTATGTTGGATCTTCTGCCCCTAGCTCCCGTACTGGCTGGACGGATGCCCTTGCTGGTTCTATTAAGGAGAGGGGAGAGAAGCTTCTCACGGCTGTGCTTTTGTTTATGATGATAACAAACACGGACACATAGTAACAAATGCAGTGCGGGCGAGCTTGTCGGGTAAATGTTTTATACTTCATTCCACAATTGCCAAACACTCCTGTCCCACGGTATCTTGTGCCCGCGGCTGGGTGGAACTTGCCAACCGGAAAAAGGACCCAAGTATGGCAACCAGGTTTTTAACGGAGTTTTGTTCATCTTGTCCCCAGTTCTAGTTGAGGTCATCAATTCATCTTCGAACCCCAAAAACAGCTCTTCCGTGTGACCCCTTTTTCACAGCCGGGCTCCCCCGAACAGGCTCGCTAGCACTCGGCGGTGCAGGGGGTTTTGTCTCAGGAGGCTTCCCTGTTTTATTTGCCTCCCCCAGTTCATCCAGTCCGACCTGCCTCAGGACGGCTTTGCCAAGCAGCTCTTTGAAAACGCTGTCCATGTTCTTTGTCACGTTCTGTAATGAGAGATAAACGGCAATATTTACTATAACGAGTGGTGGATACAGGGCAGTGATATCCGTGATTAGCAGATGTGCTTTACAGGACCACTGCGTACATTGGACCAGATTCAGGTGTGGTTGGTGGTGCTAGTACTGCCGATTACATGGAAGCAGAAGCGATATCACTAATATGGTAATGCAGCAAGGGGCATCATGGAATGTGGCATGCCAGGCCCCATGGCAGAATTTGGGGAAGGATCTGGCAATGCTGTCCCCCTTTCAAGAGTCCACAGTTCTGCTCCCACAGGCCTTTTGCACAGGTTCATTTGGGACATCTCTTCAGATGCACTGGACCTGCTCACCGATCTTCTCAAAGTCAAGTTACGACCTAAAGATGGTGAGCCCTCATCCCTGGTCCCCTTACCGGCCGTACTCCCTGCACTGGTCAGTTTTGTACTGAGGCCACAAAAACATGGCAAAGCACTGTGAAGATGTTTAATGTTGACCTACGTACATTATACATATAGTTTATTGGGTCCCAAAGTTAAGGTCAACATGCATTGGGTCAACCACTGAAGGTAAACATGGACTATGTTAACATCTGAAAAGGTCGACATGGGCTTAGGTCGAAACAAACATTAGGTCGACATGAGCAAGGTCAACAGTCAAAAGATCGACATGGGGTTTTTCAATTTTTTATGAGACAACAGGCGGTATTTCATGCCCTACCATCCACTAGGGCATGGTGGGAGAATAAAATAGCGTGCCCAAAGGGTATACTGTGTCAACATTAAGGACAAAAAAAAAAGTGAAAACCCCATAACAGCATTTTCAAACTTCAGTGGTCGGTCAAATGCATGTTGACCTTAGTGCTGTCATCCCATACCCGTCTGAGAGCCTCAACCTATGCTATTGGTCCATGCAGTCATTCTCTGCATTCTTATGGAGATAAAGCAAAAGGCTTCCTACTCTTCTACACCCTATGTGGCCACCACATTTGCCACTATAACAGTCCTCCATTGAACTGCAGTAGGCTTTCTACTTTTCTACGCCATGGGTGGCCATCACTTATGCCACTAGACCAGTCCTCCACTGAACTGTAGTAGGCTTCCTACTTTACACCCTGCATGGCCACCACATATGCCACTAGAACAGTCCACCACAGAACTGCAGTAGGCTTCCTACTCCTCTACACCCTGCTTGACCAATAAATATACCACTATAACAGTCCACCATTGAACTGCAGTAGGCTTCCTTTTCCTCAACGTCTTGCGTGATGACCACATATGCCACTATAACAGTCCACCACAGAACTGCAGTAGGCTTCCTAGTCCTCTACGCCCTGTCTGGCCACCACATATGCCACTATAACAGTCCTCCACTGAACTGCAGTAGGCTTCCTACTCCTCTACACCCTGCTTGACCACTAAATATACCACTACAACAGTCCACCATAGAATTGCAGTAGGCTCCCTTCTCCTCTACATCTTGCTTGGTGACCACATATGCCACTAGAACAGTCCACCACAGAACTGCAGTAGGCTTCCTAGTCCTCTACGCCCTGTCTGGCCACCACATATACCACTATAACAGTCCACCACAGAACTGCAGTAGGCTTCCTAGTCCTCTACGCCCTGTCTGGCCACCACATATGCCACTATAACAGTCCACCACAGAACTGCAGTAGGCTTCCGAGTCCTCTACGCCCTGTCTGACCACCACATATGCCACTAGAACAGTCCACCACAGAACTGCAGTAGGCTTCCTACTCCTCAATGCCATGGGTGGCCACCACATATACCACTACAACAGTCCATATATTTTTTAAAGGATTTATACAGGAGCTTTGACCAAGTTGCCGACAAAGTCAACCAGAAAACGGGATTCTCTTGGCCGACGGTACGGTGATTAGAGAAAAGCCCGTACCTTATCTACTTCTATGCCTTGGCGATCATTCTGCCAGCTTTTGGCCACACTGCTCCCCTTTGATGCAATATCCATTGGGTTTCTCCTTTCTCCAGGTAACCTGTAGGATAGAACACAGACGAATCACTACAGGGATGTTGAAAACAAAATAAGATTCCCCTTTACCAATATAACATACTGTATACTCTCATTTACAACCAATATAACTCAAAATAGTTTCATGATTCTATTCATCTCTTACCTGTCAAAGTGGCCCAGCAGCCTGGGCCCAGAATGAGTTATGGGAAAGGGAATCCTAGGTGTCTCCATAAACGGGGAGTTCAGTTTTCGGATAGGACTTCCCTCACTGCGCTTTCTGGGGGAGCAGGCGCTGTCAGAGTTTACACGTAACCTGAGAGAGTGATTACAAGATACACAGCTCAACGTTTACAGGGCAATGGCGCATTACTGGGAGCATTATAAATCAGAGATGAAAATATAACATAATAGTGACACCAGTATAAGGCCAGATAGAGGCTTTGCTATAACTATAATGTAAACCACAGAGACTGTGTCCCATTACATCACCGACCCACTGCCTTTATACATCACTGCTACTGTGCCCCAATACATCACCGATCCCCTGTCTCTATAAATCACTGCTACTGTGCCCAGGTACATCACCGATCCACTGCCTTCATACATCACTGCTACTGTGCCCCAATATATCACCGATCCACTGCCTCCATACATCACTGCTACTGTGCCCCAATACATCACTGATCCACTGCCTCTATACATCACTGCTACTGTGCCCCAACACATCACCGATCCACTGCTTCTATACATCACTGCTACTGTGCCCCATTACATCACTGATCCACTGCCTCCATACATCACAGCTACTGTGCCCCAATACATCACCAATCCACTGCCTCCATACATCACTGCTACTGTGCCCAGGTACATCACCGATCCACTGCCTCTATACATCTCTGCTACTGTGCCCCAATACATCACCGATCCACAGCTTCTGTACATCACTGCTACTGTACCCAAGTTCCACTACCTCCATACATCACTGCTACTGTGCCCAGGTACATCACCGATCCACTGCCTCCATACATCACTGCTACTGTGCCCCAATACATCACGATCCACTGCTTCCATACATCACTGCTACTGTGCCCCAATACATCACCGATCCACTGCCTCCATACATCACTGCTACTGTGCCCAAGTTCCACTACCTCCCTACATCACTGCTATTGTGCCAGGTACATCACTGTTCCACTGCCTCCATACATCACTGCTACTGTGCCCCATTACATCACTGATCCACTGCCTTCATACATCACTGCTACTATGCCACAGTACATTCAGGTTAAAACAGCTTCACTTGCTGGACTTCATACCTGGGCTCAGCCGGAATATCCTCAGAGGCGTGTGCCTCTGCCTCCTTCTTCAGCGCTCGCTGCTCCAGCTTTCTCTCTGCTCTATAATGTGAGAAAGACGCAGATATAGGATGTGAGGGAGCAGGACGCAGAGAAGCTTAATGTAACTGTGCCACATACATACATTAATTGCCCATCCTGTTCTCACTCACCCTTCAGGCATGCTGATGTATTTGTGTGGGACTAGTCCTCGCACCCCTGCGGCTTCCCCTCTCCACCAGTCACCACATGCCTTGCTGTGCAGTAGTAGCGTGTCCCCTTTTTTAAAGGTCAGCTGTTGTGGTGTCCGGGCCGAGTAGTCAAACTTTGCTACAACCTCCACTATGTCTAACTCTGGAAGATCCAGAAAATAGTAGGTGAGTTAGTAAAGACTACTTACCTCTCATATGATTTGTGGATGGTAGGGGCGGTATTAGAAAAAGGAAAGATATAAATAGAATTGAAGGAATGAAGAGCAGGAGAACATAGGTCTGTAGACAGGTGCATATTAAGGGTGGATTCTTGTGCATTTTTGGTCTGAGCCACCGCATTTCTAACCCGTGGCAGCACAGTAGACTGCGAGCAGCAGGGTCACTAGTAGACCCTAGCGCCTTGCTAGAGTCTAGAGCACATGTTTCTGTGGAAATAACTCTGTGGCGGCCATTTTCCCTGTGGTTTTCCTATGGACTACACACATCACTCTGAGTAACTGTAGTCCAACATTACAGAATGTCCTCCACACTGACATGGGAGAAATCTGCAATGTTGGTGGTGGCAACTTGCCAGTGACATGGGTGGAATGCCGGCAACACACGCCAACCATTATTGTACAGAAAGCACAAAGTATCACCAGTCTCCATGGTGACAAGCCGCTGACCTTATTTTCCACTATGATATAACTAATCTGATCGGATTTTTAACAGAGGTTATCAACTCTGAATCTTAAGTACTCTCAACAGGTCATGTTTTCAGGATTTCTGATTCTGAGATGGAAGTAAAGAAGGGAAAGCTCTCCTGTGTTCAGAGAACAGGAATGAACAAATCAGTGGTCATCCAGTGCATATTTGGTAAACCACTGATGGCCAATTGCCATCGATGGTAACCACATGGAAGGAAATCCCTACTGTAAAGCAAAAAAAGAGCCCATAACTGTGGATAAACCCATCCAGCACTGCAGGTGGGGCAGATGCAACAGATTAGATCGGGGAGAGATGTGTCCAATCTCAAATTTGAACGACAGTGTAGTAATAAAGCTGCACAGTATTTGTGGGCTACATGCAAACGCAGCCAGTATTGACCCTGCATGCAACAGAAATGCATGTATTTGCACCCCTTGCATTGCAGCACCATATTTATGTAGCTCATGAGTCAGACCAAGTGCTGTGACACTTGTGCTCAAACCCCCAGTGTGTAAGAAGTCCTCTGAGAGCTGAAACAGAAGGAGGACTGAGACACACAGCAGACAGACAAATATAAGAGACAAAATGCATAAGGCCGAGCCTGTGTCTGACCATCCTCGCTGACCGCCATCTCCTGCTGTATTTCTTGGTCACTTTCTTCAACGGTCACCTCCAGGGCCAGTGCGTCGCTAGAAGAGAAATGGCACAGACTAACCTTAGTGACCAATCTCTTGTCAAACATTATTGAAGGCGATAACTTTTCAGTATAAAAAAGCAACTTTTCCGGCACCTACAGTATTATTATCTCTTATTTATAAGATGCCACAAAAATGTTGGCAGAACCACAGTACTCAACGGTCATTCAATTATGGTGCAAATGAATCAGAGAACATCATTAGCCAGTACACATGCAACTGCGGCCTCAATATCAACAGTAACGTCAATCGTAACAAAGTCAAAGTAATTAGATTGTTACATCAGAGTCAATGAATGAAAAAGAAAATCTAAAATTACTACGCCAGGAAAAACGTATAATTTTTAGATTTTGATTACCACTATTCTCACATCTGAATACAGAGATATTAACCCCTTGAGTGGTGGGATTTGCTGGGCCAGGACAAAACTGCCAGGGCAGGTTTGTCCTTCCCCAGCAATACTCACCACTCGAGGGCAGCAGCCAGTCCCGACTCTCCCCTCCCCCCCCTGCCCCCCCCCCCCCCCGCCACCCTACCCCCCCCCCCCCCCCCCCGCCGCCCTACCCCCCCCCTACCCCCCCCCCCCGTTCCTGACCTCCGCTCTCCTGCGATTTTATGCTGGAGCTCACTGCCGCCATTCGCACTGTAGAAGCGACCAGGTGGCACGCCAAGCTTGGGGAGGTTCGGGGTGGCTCGGGGGGACTCAGGCGTCCGAACTTCCGATCGTTGCCAATTTCCCCTGAGCCACTGGCGCACACCTACCTACTGGTGGTATGCCCGGTAATTTTCCGGGACAGCCCACAGCACAGCCAAGCATGGAAAATTTCTGTCCATACCACAAGTGGTTAATCTGTTCTAACACTTACTTTCCAAGAAACTAATCTGAACACAGAAAAACTACATTTAATATGTTGGCCGGCAAGGAGAGAATTATAACCGCTTGGAGAGTGATGAAGTGGAGATAGAAAAGCGTCAACCAATCAGCTTCTGACTGCTACATGTTATGGGCCTAATTCAGAGTTGATTTCTAATTCGAGAATTCAGAAATCAAGGGATTATCGAATGACTGCACATGTGCGAGTCCAGAAATTGCATTTGGCAAATTGGCCAGAGCTTGGCTGACCGGAAGCCGGCGTTTGGGGTTTCTGAGAGTGTTAGAAAAAAATGTCCATGTGTTCTAAAGGAGAGTCTGTGATGTCAGCGCCTGCCCCGATCAGCCTATCTCTGTTGTAGATTAATGAAAGGGTCAGGTATCTGCAACTTTGCCGATCAGCGATCCAGTCTGAATCAGGCCCTATGTTTGGAAAATGACGGGAGCTATTTAGTTAGTAGTTTATCTATCTCTCATATGTTCTCTAAATCTCACCAGTATTCCTCGTCCTCTTCCACCGTCATGCATTTCTCATATATGGGGCCCTCCAGTTCTGTAGGCCCTGGGAAAATCCGCTCATGGTAAAGGATAATGGTCTTCACAACCTCATTAACGTGAGCCTGGACAGACACCGGGTCCTGTCCTTCAGGTATAGAAACCAAGGTTGGGCCAAAACAGACTGCCAGGTTGTATGGATCCATCATGTTCTCATCACTGTACTGCGACAAACTAGAGTATGTAGAGAAAGGAAAATGAAAGATAAATCACATCTGTCCTAGATGTTCGTGTTTTTACAATCACTCCCTAGTAGTGTATATAGCTATTGTCCTGGAGATTCTACCTTCTTCATTGGGTAAGTTATAATGAGTCTTCTACACCATTGTTGACCTTGGTGGCCTCACAAACCTGACGCCATGAAGTTTGGCACAAACAACTTTTTCGTGCTACTCTGTCCAAGTCCAATGCTGTCGGCAAAAAGACAAAACTAAATGGGAAAAGTACTGACTTTGGCCGTCTCTCTGAAGATGCAGCAACAGCCAAAAAGTGTGGTCATCATCATCAACTTGGCCAACAATCATCAGCTTTTTTACACCATGGTCCAGAGAGATAGACTATAAGCCGTTATTGCCTGGTGGTGTACTAGGACTACCATACTCTACTGGAGTAAGGAACCATGGGGTCGTTCAGGATCGCTCGTAGCAATCCGAATTCGGCCTCAGCCCCGATTTTGGGGGTTTGCAAATGTGCATTTCTACGCATGTGCAAACCCCCGACAGCGAACGGCTTCTGCGAGTTACACACTCACCCGGTCGTTCAATGCAGTGAGGGAGGGCCAGGGGAGAAAACGGGGCTTGTCCATTGGAATGACCAGTAATGTATGGGCCTCCCCATGAAAACACTGGGCATTCTCATGCCATGGGTACGCGGGCGGGCCGATGCCTGCCCGGTCTTCGTCCCAGTGCTCGTAAATATGAGTCAGTTGAGACTGACTTTTATTTGTGAAGGAATGAGAAAACATTCGTTGGTCGGCGACCATTAAATGATTTCTCCGGTTAGCGGAGGCATGCGATGGGATGTGTTCTAGTTACACATTCCCTTGCATGGTACAGAGGGGAATCGGAAGAGGGCGGGGATTCAGCAGGGCGGCGACACCGAGCTTACCCAGTTAATTAGAGTCACCACCAATGTTTGAATCAATTTAACAAGCAATAAAGAAACGGCACGTTGGGAGATGAGAGCTCTATGAGTCAGTAACATCGGGATTGTTATCTGCCTGGTTTCCTTCTGTTACTCACTGATTTAAGAAGGCGAAGAGGTATCTCAGGACGAGGCTGACAGTCGGATGGAGCTGAGACACCAACTTCTTCAGAGGTACAGCTCGATCTTGGGATTCTAGTTCTATGAGGAGAGAAGGGATAATGGTTTACAATAGATAAAAGGACACATAGCTATTGGCTTCAGAGGTAGGGCTGTAGCACAATCCGAAATTCCAAATAGTGGGGCCAAACCACGGCCCTTCCCCCAAATGCTTCCAAACATTGCTAGATGGAGGTTCAGTATGATTTACCAACAGTCAAAATACCGACCACTATTGACCGACAGTCAAAATCCTGACACGTTCAAAATGCATTCGTTCAAATGCATTATGCTGACAGGGTCAAATGTCAACACATTTCAAATATCAACAGTTAAAAGGTCGATATGTCAAACAGTCAACGTGAGGTTTCTGTTTTTCTTTGGGGCGGGGAGGGGTGTCGACATAGGTCAACCTGGTCACTGTATAAGTGTACTGCGTCCCCTCGCATGGCTCGCTGCCATAGCCATGCTTCGGTATGGCGCCTCGCTGTCCTCAACACACTCTTATATTCTCCCTCTATGCTTAATAGGTCAGTAAAGTACAAATGAGTTTTTTATTTAAAAATCATGAAAAACTCATTTTTTGACATGCCTTTGTAAATGTCGACTTTTTTTATATTGTCAACATTTTGACCATGTCGGCATAAAGCATTCTGACTGTCGGTTAATAGTGGTCAGTATTTTGACTGTCTGTAACAGGTCTACATACCCCATCCGGGACTCATTGGAACCTGGTGCGGCCCCTCTTTTTGACAGCGTCGCAGCAAAACCTATGGTATCTTTAGAGCACTTTTGCCATGCGATTGTTCCAGGAAGATGGAACGTAAATGTATTTTTCACAGAGTGATATAATGACAATGGGGAGATGCATCAATGGAGGTCAAATGGAGAAATGAGAAGTGCGCCTGACCTTAGGTCCATCTCAGGCTCCATTGTGGAGGCCACACTCCATCATGCTACTAACCAGAGGAAATCAAATACAAGGAAAGGAACCCCTCCATAGGTGATATCACAGTTCCCAGCAGCTATCTCAATGAAGTGGAGTAGAACATTAATTCGGAGCTCCCGTTACATGGCTGCCCATCGCTACATGTGTACAGAAGATAAGCGCACTCACGTAGACAGGACAGCAGGTCATTGAACATTTCATTGGGAAATAGTGGCTTCTCCAGGCCTCGGAAGTACAGCTTGAGAACACCGGCCACGGAATCCACATCGTTCCCGGTGTAGGTGGAGTTTAATGGATCCTCACCTGGCAAACAAAAGCCGGTATTTTTCTCATTATACAGCACTAACCAAAATAAGTAATAGATCCGGAATAGATGGTCAGTTTTAGTCCATACAAACTTCTAGAAGGATTGGTTTGCATTCATTGGGGGAGATGTATCAAAACTTGGAGAGAGATAAAGTGGAGGAACATCAAGTCCCAGCCAATCAGATTCTAAATGTTATTTGAAAAGCTGTGTTTTCAAAAATGACAGAAGCGGATTGGTTGGTATCTCTCTCCACGTTACCTAGTACCAAGGTTTGATACATCTCCCCCATTGTGTTATATGAACTGTAATATTTACATATCCTTTATGATTGGTAACAATACATTATTAATTATGCCTGTGTTTGTAGTATATTAGCAAATGACTCAAGTGTGCAAGTTGTGTAATACTAGTCACACATGAGTGTACGTGTTATTCATGTGTTCATGTACATGTGACACAGAAGAACCCCATACTTCCTTTCATGTAAATTCACTCTGACCCCTCTCTCTCTCTCTCTCTATAGATATATATAGATATATATCTATATATATATATCTACTAGGTGATTCATCGCGCCCTACGGGCGCTCTTCACACCGTCGTAAGGGGCTGCGCCCCCTTAATTTGTGAACATTTGTATATGAGAAATATGGTTAGAATTGTATGAAAGATGCCTGTATTGCAACTTAGGTGTCCGCGAATCGCGGGAGGGGGGGTCACGGAGGGTGCCGCGAATTGCAGGAGGGGGGGTCGCGGGGGGTGCCGCGAATTGCAGGAGGGGGGGTTGTGGGGGGGGTGGATGCTGCGAATCGCGGGAGGGGAGGGATTGCAGAGAATCGCGGGAGGGGGGTCGCGGGGTAGGTTGCCGCAAATCGCGGGAGGGGGGTTACGGGGGCGGGGGTTGCGGCGAATCATGGTAGGGGGGGTCGCGGGGGGTGTGCCGAGAATCGCGGGGGTGTGTGT
This sequence comes from Crinia signifera, assembly GCF_055691185.1. Classification (NCBI taxonomy): domain Eukaryota; kingdom Metazoa; phylum Chordata; class Amphibia; order Anura; family Myobatrachidae; genus Crinia; species Crinia signifera. Next base: position 31,134,473 of record NC_139225.1, read on the forward strand.
GTGTGCCGTGAATCGCGGAAGTGGGGGTTGCGGGGGGGGTGGGGGGGGGGTGTGACGCGGATCGCCACAAGAAAAAATCAACACAGAAAGGTCAACACATGTAAATGTTGACATAAGTGTGGCACTTCATTGGTGTCCATGTCGACACATGAGAATGAATATGAAAACATTCAAAAAATGAAGAAAAAAAACTTCAAAAACTCATGTCAACCTTTTTCATTGTCGACCATAGCCATGTCAGTGTTTTCCATGTGCAATTTAATTCTGGAGCTGCCGCGAATCGCGGGGGGGTGCCGCGAATCGCGGGAGGGGGGGTTACGGGGCGGGGGTTGCGGCGAATCATGGGAGGGGGGGGTCGCGGGGGTGTGCCATGAATCACGGGAGGGGGTGTCACGGGGTGGGGTGCCGAGAATCGCGGGGGAGGTGTGTGTGTGAGTGCCGTGAATCGCGGGAGTGGAGGTTGTGGGGGGGGGGTGTGTGACGCAAATCGCCACAAGAAAAAATCAACACAGAAAGGTCAACACATGTAAATGTTGACATAAGTGTGGCACCTCATTGGTGTCCATGTCGACACATGAGAATGAATATGAAAATATTCAAAAAATGAAAAAAAAAACTTCAAAAACTCATGTCAACCTTTTTCATTGTCGACCATAGCCGTGCCAGTGTTTTGCATGTGCCATTTAATCCTGGGGCTGCCGCGAATCGCGGGGGGTGCCGCGATTTGCGGGAGGGGGGGTTGCGGGGGGTGGGTGCCGCGAATCGCGGGAGAGCGGGATTCATGGGGGTTCCGGTGGGGGGTTGCCGCGAATTGCGGGAGGGGGGGGGGGTCGCGGGGGGGTGCCGCGAATCGCCGGAGGGGGGGTTGCGGGGGGTGTGACGTGAATCGCCACAAGAAAAAAATCAACACAGAAAGGTCAACACATGTAAATGTTGACATAAGTGTGGCACTTCATTGGTGTCCATGTCGACACATGAGAATGAATATGAAAAAATTAAAAATAAATCTTCAAAAACTCATGTCAACCTTTTTCATTGTCAACCATAGCCATGTCAGTGTTTTGCATGTGCCATTTAATCCTGGGGCTGCTGCGAATTGCGGGGGGGGGGGGGGGTGCCGCAAATCGTGGGAGGGGGGTCGCAGGGGGGGTGCCGCCAATCGTGCAAGGGGGGGTCGCGCAGGGGTTCTTTTTGCCGTGAATCGCGGGAGGGAGGTCGCGGGGGGGGGGTGTTTTTTCCGCGAATCGGGGGGGGGGTCACGGGGGAGGGTTTGCCGCGATTCGCGGGAGGGGGGGGTCGCGGGGTGGTGGTTATGCCGCGAATTGCGGGAGGGGTCGTGGGGGGGTTCTTTTTGCAGCGAATCGCGGGAGGGGGGGTCGCGGGGGTGTTTTTGCTGCGAATCGCGGTAGGGGGGTCGCAGGGGAGCGGGTGTTTTTGCCGTGAATCGCGGGAGGGGGGGCGCGCGGGGGGGGAGGTTTTGCCGCAAATCGCGGGAGGGGGGTCGCGGGGTGGTGGTTATGCCGCGAATTGCGGGAGGGGTCGTGGGGGGGTTCTTTTTGCAGCGAATCGCGGGAGGGGGGGTCGCGGGGGTGTTTTTGCTGCGAATCGCGGTAGGGGGGGTCGCGGGGGAGCGGGTTTTTTGCCGCGAATCGCGGGAGGGGGGGGCGCGCGGGAGGGGGGGGCGCGCGGGGGGGGAGGTTTTGCCGCAAATCGCGGGAGGGGGGCGCTCACCTGGTGGCTGTGGAGTAGCAGTGCTGGGCAACATGGGAAGGCAGTGGGTGTCTGGCACTGTCTGTGGGCTCACTGGGCTGGTTCTCTGTCACATACCTCCCAACATCACCCTCTCCAGGAGGGACACAATGCTCTGTTTCTAGACTTCCCCTTAATGTATGATTGCCATCACCTGTTTTAAACAGGTTAATTTCTCAGAAAGGTGTTCAGCACAGATGAAGGCAATCACACATTAAGAGGAAAGTCCAGGAACAGAGCGTTATAGACACAGACACCCACTTTGAGTGACAGATGTAGCCAAATATATAGGAGATATATCTATATATATATATATATCTATATATATATATATATATAGATATATATATATAAATAAAAAAGGCTAACTCCTCCTCACCTCTATGAGGTGAATTACCGCCAGTGACCACTAAAGGTCACTCAACATACCAAATTACTCCTTTGTGAGTAAATGGATGCCATAACAGAAAGTGAAAGCTGTTTTTGGAGGGACAGTAATCTGTTTCAAGTCAGAGACTGAAGGGAAGCAAGACCAGATAGGGACTGGCGGCGGGGAGGACAGTTTGTGGGCTAAAAACTGGCACAGATCAAAGTGAAAGTACATTGCAAACATAAAGTACCAGCCATCCAGCCCCTAACTGTCATCTTTATCTATCTCCAAGGCTTAGTAGGTCTACCCTTAATGTTGTGAATATATATACCAAGTCAATGGCTACCAAAGCAAATTAAATCTCTAGTCAAAAGCTTAAAGGTTGAGGCGCTGATCAAGGTAAAAAAATGTTAACAAATAAAAATACAATCTGATAATCAACATATAATAAAACCAGCTGCAGCACGGTGATAATGAGTCTGGGGACACTCAAGAAGGGTGCTACGATTATAGGAGGTCATTCTGGTTGACTCTGTCAGCTGCGAAACTTGCAGCTTACCGAGTTCCTTGTAATGCCACCCGCAATGCATGCGAATGTCCACCTCCGCTATTCGCCAATTTCCCCGCAGCGATGCGAATGGATGATTCGCTCCAAAGGCCACGGAGACCATGCAAGTCCCCGAGGGCACCGCAGTGAAGGCCTGCACATTCGGATAAGCAATTATGCACATGCACAGAAAATATCGGTACCTGTTGCGAATTCGCAACTTAGTGTACCAACCAGAATGAGGGCCATAATGTGAAAGCAAGAAAGGTATTGGTATGGCATAATGATGCAATCAAGACATGTAAATGACGTAACTAAATGATGACATCATATGTATTAAAAAAAATTCACACAACATATAGCAAATAGAGTTCTGATGTAAATATCAATATCTAAAATACGATGCTCTATAAACCCAGGCCCCCTTCACATATAGACCCACTAGGCAGCTTTTGAGGGCCCCACAATTCTAGGGACCTCCGAGCAGTGGCGGAAGGTGGTCACACAATCAGAGCAACTGGGCACCACTCTCCAACTGCCCCCCCCCCCTGCTGCCAGACAGTGAATGGCTGCCAGCATTCTAATTGGTGGATGGCTGGAGCTGTCTACCAATCAGAGTGCTGACAGCCATGTACTGTATAGAAGCATTGCAGTGAGATGGAGCAGGACAGCAGGAGGGCCCCCTTTCAGTTGTAAGCTGTGGGGGTTGCAGGGGGGAGGGGTGTAAAAGGAGAGGCTGGAGCTGCGTAGGGGTGGTGCAGGGCTTCATTCAGAAGCAGCCAGTATTTACTCTGCACAGAAAAAAATGTAAATAATTTTCTCCCTTTTTAGAGCAACTTGATTTTTTCCAGATACAGAGTAAAAAATAAAAAAAACAGTATAATGAGTGTGGTGGACTTATGTCATGAGGGGGGTGTCAGCAAACAAAACAGGCCTCTGGTATACCGTCAGGAATCTTCCCTTTTGACTCTATGACCAATCCAACCGGTATTAACTGTATCGTTCTAATCCTATTGTGCCCAGCAAAAAACAGAAATCGCTAAAAAAAAATATAACATTCTGGGAATACTAAAGTTCTCAGACAATGATAACATCCTGGGATTTGTATTATTTCCAGCAGACAGAGAGAGGCAAATAGAACAATGCCAAATACTGATTGCAAGGTCTGGAGCTGCATAGACAGCTCACCTTCCAAAGGCGTCGTGCGCTGCAAATAACCCTACGGTCTCCTAATTACACCAGTGAGACGGGACCCTGCCGCCCTGCACCCAATGCAGCTGCCCTCTCTGCCTAATTTAGGCAACTACTAACCCAAAGATAACGCATGCACTAAATATAATCCTATAAAACACAAACATGTGTACAAATATATGTTGCTTCTTAGTAGCAATGTCCTTCAATGACCTTACTGACAGGAAGTCTGCTGTGTACCAGAGAAATATTTCCCCCTCAATCATAGTTCCAGCTCTAATTTTCATTTCTAACGCAGTTATATAATATCAACATAGATATTTGTTAATGTTGTTAATATCGCCAATATGTTTTAAATGTATATGTATGCATCATGCGTGTGTGTTCGTGTTACCCTTTTAATTACCTATTTATATTATTACCCCAAATCAAGCAAGCGTTACATGAACACTTGATAAAGGGGGTGATTCTATTTCATTCAGACAGGGCCGAATCTGTTCCGATGTTTGGGGCTCTGTGCATACGCCTTCCCATTGCAAACGACTTCCATAGTCGCCGAGCCATTTGCAAGGAATGGTTCGGGCTGGACGGCGGCAAGGATGGTGGTTACCCATGGGTAAGCGGAAGGTATGTGTGCCGGGGGCGACCAATGTCACAGGACATCAGACTTGATCGCTGCTGATGCAAATTCACATGGCGATTGTTTATTGAACGACGGATCGTAGAGCGCATGCGCAAGGCCAAATAGCGTCAAAACACTACAAATAATCTAATCACAATCCCCTCGCAACTTGAATAACAGGATCCGCCATTTATGATCGGCAACTTGACGTTTTCTGGAAAAGTCAGTTAAAACACAGGCGTGCCCTGGTGTTTTCAGGGTGAGCGTGTGATGGCAGCTCCGGCCTGGATCAGCCTGGTTTTAGCGCACACTTTTTGAAGGGTCAGGGTTACGCACAGACATTCACCATTTAATGATTCTTACAGTGTGTGCAGAGTTGAATATGGACAACAAGTGGCAATATTTTCACAGAGTTGCTCAGGGTGTGATTTTACTCTGTCTGGGTGGCGATTATATGATCACAAACTGCTGCAAAATCTCACAGCAGTGATCAAGTCTGAATAACCCCCTATATCTGGAATAATGTCACAATCATAATTAGTGTGATCCTACTAATTTTCTAGAACCAGTTTATATAAGAGTCTACACAGACTGTGTAGTAACAAACTGAAGATGATAGTTCAAAACATCTATGCAACTGTTATTATAAAATTAAGTGTATGACCTACAGTTTGCATACGTTGTAATAGGTTTGATCCTACTAGAATAATATATGACACCTGTTCTAGAATTAAAGATAAGTAGATGGCCCATGGGAAAATTTTGCATGCAAATAAAATACGGTAATTTTATGGCAAAGTTGACAAATGTATAAGTTTATAAGTGTAATTGATATAAATGTTTAATGTTACTGTTATTATATGATAAACTGACATGGTTTATGGAAAATGTTTATAACAAAGTGAAGTCTTGAAAGTTATAGTATCATTTCTTTCATTGTTATGAGTAAGTTGTGCTAAAGATTGTGAAACGGTTTTTAAATGTTGCTATGGTTATATTGGTTCATGTTCATGTTATGCAATGCATGGGGACACGCATAATTCCAGCAGAGAGGTATGTGGCACCCCAACACAGTAATTAACTTCAATTTCTAAACAAACAATACAATGTGCATGCACAATTCGTCAGAAGCGGAGAACTTAATCTTTCAAATTGTACCTCATTTATAGATTTTGGTTAAATACGAAGGGAGAAAAAGGGAGCGTCATGAAAAATCACCTTCTAAAAGTTATATGATCCCAGATGGGTCATATCCATAATGCATTGTTTTAACATAGGGGCGTGCAAAACAACACAACACTATCACAAACAACACTGTAAAAGAGCAGTATGTCAATAATACTGCATTCGGAACGCAAATGCCAGGTTGAGCTAAAGATCAGGACACATGTCTGACCTGCAGTGGCTTTTGCGCTGAATGCGGCTGGCAGCGAACCGGCTTATTGCCAGGTCGCTGATATCATCCAGAGTGAGGCGGAGCGGCATCACGCCTGGAGGGGGCTGGGGAGGTAGAACTAAGGTACCGCTGCTGCCTCCTTGATAGAAGTGAACGGGACCCAGGTTGCTCGACTCAGTTTACCCATTACCTTTCTTTTTACCCAGTCGGATTGCCAGGTTGTTGGACCCGGTATTTTTTAAAAAGCCCTTTCACACCGCACAGTGACCCGGGTCGATGCGGCAACAACACGGTCGGACCCGGTTTATTTGTGCAGTGTGAAAGGGGTATTATAAAGCAGTTACAAAATATAAACAATTGTATACGTAGACATTTCTTCAACCAGCAGGTGGCAGTGTTACTTTACAGACTATGGGCAAGATGTAATAGGGTGCAATTTCTGGCAGTTTTATTAGTAATGGAAGTGAGCGATTAAAAAAAAAAAATTTCAAGGAAAGAACGGCATGGGGTCCTCCTTCCCCCTGAGCATAACCAGCCTGGGCTCTTTGAGCCAGTCCTGGTTTCCTAAATACTGGAGGGGGGGGGGGGGAGATTTGTTGGTGTCCCCTGTATTTAAGAAACCAGCAGCGGGCTCTTTGACCGGTCCTGGTTCCAAAAATACGAGAGGCAAAAAGAATAGGGGTCCCCCATATTTTGGAACCAGCGGTGTAATGCCACAACCATGCACAGATCTCACTCACTGTGCATATTTCTGTCAAACTCATGTGATTTCTGGTAATGTGGAGGGAGCTATTTGAAAAATCGCACCCTATTACATTTGACATTTTTTTATTTTATTTTTTTTTATGAGAAAACATCTGGATGTGTTTTTGAAGTCCGATTTTTTGGTCACTGCAAAAGGTGTGATTTTTTTTACCACAAATCGACTCCGGTTTCCTCTCACAATCCAAAAATATACTGGTAGGATAATTGGCTCCCAGCAAAATTAACCCTAGAATGTCTGGGTGTGCATGTACATGTGGTAGGGAATATAGACTGTAAGCTCTACTGGGGCAGGGACTGATGTCAATGTTCAAATATTCTCTGTACAGCGCTGCGGAATATGTGTGCACTATATAAAAAAACTGTTAATAAATAATATAATAAATATTAGAGGAGGTCACAGGGGACAATGAAAGACAATGGTCTGGTTAAGTTTGTGTTGAATAATTACAAAACACTACACAACAGTTATATAAAGGTCACTGACCTCTCTCAAAGGCACTGCGAATCTCATTCACCTGGACCTGTGATCCCGGAACACGGAATATGCCTTCATGCTGCAAGCCTTAAAGACACAGGATTGGGAGTTTACAAGTCTCTACGTCATTAATAAAGTGAGTCATTAGAGATTGATTGGTAAACAAGAAATTGCTAACAAGCTTAATGCTAAACATAATCCACCAATTTATTTAGTATCCGAATGAAGGACAGACAGTCAATAGACTTTATGGTCACATTTACTAGGTCGACATTGGGGAAAGGCCGACAGGCACCAAGTTAACATTGACAAAATGTTGACACAAGGAAATGGTCGACAGACAAATGAAAAGGTCAACTTGGGTTTTTTACAATTTCTTTCATTGGACTTTTTCATGATTTACTAACCCCAATGACTAATTAGTTATGGTAAATAGAGCGAAGCAAGCCATGAGGGGGTATATGCTATGCTAATTGGGGTCCACGTCGACAGGTGTCAACACTGACAACAAAGGAAATGTGAAAAACCCATGTCGGCCTTTTCAAGTGTCCATCTTTTCCTTGTCTACCTTTCATTATCCCTTTCAGTGGTGTTATTTTTTTAAGGAGCACTCTCCACTGGGCAAGTTTTTTCTGGGGAGCGCTCCCTAAAAAAACAACCCACCACTGTATCACCGGGTCCGGGCAACGCCGCTGAGGAGTCTATTAGCCACTGCCTGGCCCTGCTCCCGGCAACCCGGCTGTGTGCGGTGCGACATTACAAGGTCACGCCACACACAGCAGGGGGGAGGGAGGCAGAGCCACTGATCTCAGTGCTCTGCTCAACGGCGCTGCCCGGCGGGAGGAAGTGCAGGCAGTGGCACTCCTGAGAATTTTCTGGGTTTGCCAGTCTGGGCATTGGAGCAAAACCCGGAAAATTCTCGGGAGTACCACCGAAGGGGTTAAAGTCGACCTGTTCTATGACGACTTTTTGGCGTCGTTATAGACAATGTTGACACTATGATCCAAACCGATTTATTTAATTAATTTTTATAGCAACTCTGTAGTGCTTTACATTCAGAAACAGAAGCAGCAAAATAAACAGACAAGATACACAGGAACCAGGGCCTAGCTGTCAGGCTTAATATTTGCTAATTACTGACACTTGTCCTCTGTTACAGTAAAAATTGATTTTGCTTATTAACTGTTATTTGTCCTTCTATAATATACTGTATAAAGTTCTATCCAATCACAAGATTGCCCTCAACTGAACCCCTCCCCTTAAGATTTAAAGGGCTATTTTTACAGTACAAAGTTAACTTGGGTTTCCACTGTAAAAATAAATGCTGCTTTAAATCCTTGTGCTAAACCTCTGTAATCTCACAATGGGACATTTGCCAAGTGCCATTGTATTAAAGTACTAAAATATCAATGATATCAATAAGAAGATACTTATCTCTTAGCAAAAAGCGTTTCGTCTTCAAGACGTACCTAAGACGTGAGCAGCGCACTTACCGTGCAGGTTTATAAATCGGATGCAGCTGGACACAACGCGTGGGATGGCTTCTCCTGAGCTCTACACAGCAAAGACAATGGAATATATCATGTATATTATATACAGACTGCTTATCATGTACCCTTCCTGCTCTAATACACACAGGGGGAATCCATAGGTATGGCACCATTAAAGTCAGCTACAGTAGGGATGGTCATATATAAACGTGGGGTAGGGCAACCTACAATAGACTCTCCTACACTGCAGCATGTGTAGTAGGTGTGTACTTAATGTGAAATATACAAGTGTGTAAATGGTGTATACACTACAGCAGGGCTGGGCAACACCGGCCCTCCAGATGTTAGTGAACTACACATCCCAGCATGCCTTGCATCAGTTTCAGCATGGCCACATAGCAAAACGAATGCAAAGCATCCTGGGATGTGTAGTTCACTAACATCTGGAGGGCCAGTGTTGCCCAGCCCTGCACTACAGTATTATCCAATGCACATATGCTTCTAAAAAGGCTACTGATCACATTCACGTGTATTGTGTCTGTGTTCAAACAGGGGCGGATCCTTTTGTTGAAAGTGTCTAGGTCGTCTGTCAACCAATATTGGTCGACTTATTGACAGTCAGAAGGTCAAAACATGAAAAGGGTCGACAAGCATTGGGTCGACGCGGTCGAAACACGCATAATGTTGACCTGGAAAAAAGGTCAACACGGAAAAGGTTTCATTTATCATTCCATATTTGTGGCAATCTGCCGCCAACAGGTTCAGGGCATACACAGAAATATCACCCATATCACCCTAAATTTTAAAAGGGGGACTGCAACAGATAACCCAGATATCTGCCGAGGGGCCTACATTTTCCATGTAGGTGCCAGGCATTTGAAAATGGCGTTTGCCATTGTAGTCTATGATGTCGGTTCCCAAACTTGGTCTTCAAGGCACCTAACGGTCCAAGTTTTCAGATCCATTTTCGAACCCGTGTCCCTGCATGTGTTTTTTTTATACATTATCGATACTTTCGGGCTAATATCTGACTGCCGCCAAAAAAATTAAAATTATTGGGTGGGTCTAAATCAGGGATGGGAAACCTTCGGCCCTCCAGCTGTTGTTGAACTACACATCCCAGGATGCCCTGCAACAGTTTTGCTATTTGACCATGCTAAAACTGATGCAGGGCATGCTGGGATGTGTAGTTCAACAACAGCTGCAAGGTTAGCCATCACTGCAGTGGCGTAGCAAGAAATGTTTCTCCCCCTGCCCAAAAAAATTCCAGCAACCCCCCCCCCCCCCCCAAGAAGGGGGGAGGCGATGGACTATGGGTGCAGCTGGATGAGCTGACAGGCGACCCAGGAAGTAGTGAGCGCTGAGCTGGTCCCGATCTGTGCATATCTACTAAGCAGGACCGGTTCATTATATATGCATGGGGCGGGGACCCGCTCATTCACTATACACTGCACTGGGTCCCCACTCATTAGATATGTACAGCTGGCACTGCTCCCCCAAGCCACCGCAGGGTCTGCCACATGTGTAGCTACGCCACTGCATAACTGGCCTAAACAGATGTAATAGACGTACACCTAGTACTTGTGGCTGTTCGGAATTTGAGTGACAGGCGCCTGGTGTTTGAAGGCTGTCTGGAAGACCATCGCAGCACCAAGTAAGTTTGCAAATGGTCTCCCCCTGTGCGCACGCAGGGGCGGGGGAGAATGTAGCGAGGCGGAGTTAGTTTACCTGATTACTGGGTTCTGTGCAGCGATTAGGTCTGAATCAGGCCCACGGTCAGAACGCTCTTATACCCCTCCACAGTGTGTGCGTGTGTGCATGTGTGCGTGTGTCTGTGAATGTGATTAGTAGAACTTATTTAGTGTATTTGAAATTCAGTGGTCCTTTAAATGGCTATAATAGAACTAGACACCACAATACAGAAACATAATACTTAACAGCAGCAGAGAAAGCAATGGCAGATATGAATAAGAAGAGTCAGTGAATAGTACCTGGGTGCGGGAAAGGTACCGCCGTCTCCTGCAAGCAGCGTAGAGGAGAAAACAAAAAGAAAAAGAAGATGGCTGCATAAGAGGATAACGGACAGGTGCAGGCAGTATACAGCAGATCAGAGCCTGTGACACAGCAGGAAGGTGCAGAGAGGGAAAGGGTGTGAGACACTAGCAGCATTAGTATCCAGGATTAACTCCCTCACAATTGTGCATACACCAAAGAACTCCACGTGAACCCGCGAGGGCTGAAGAGAAAAGCCCAAGCTAGTTGCAAATTTGCCTCTCAGGTGCAGAACGTAAACAAATTATAGCAAAGGACAGAGTTATACACAGAACACAGTGGCAGGAACCAAATAGGCAATGGTAATATTGACTTTGAATGTAGTGCATGGGGGGGAATTCAAATTTGTAAACAGAGTGCCAGTGTGGGGCGTGAAGGGCTCACCTGGGGATTGCAGATGTAGAGGACCGAGCGGTAAGGGGTGTGGTCACAGAGGCTTTGCCAACCATAACAGGGGAAATCCTGCAGACAAAATGGCTACTACAGACACAGTGGCAGAACCTGTAGGTGGTGACTGAGCCCAGGTGTAAAAAAAAAAAAAAAATTTGGGCCCCCCTCCTCCACCCCAACCCAAGTTCACAATATGCAACACGGCACTGGGAGACAGGGAGAGTCAGGGGGAGGCAGAGGGTGACAGTGGGCTCCCTATTCCTCAGGGGCCCCGATGCACCCGCCGGCTGCACCAATGATAGTTCCACCTCTGACTACATTTTTCTGCACTAACAGGTAAATGTCCCTGTGAAAGCGTAACAATTTATAGGGTGTGGATGAGAGGGTTGACAACAAAAGGTCGACATGCAGTATGTCAACACAGACGAAAGGTTAACAGAGGCAAAAGGTCGATATGGAAAAGATCGACACAAGAAAATGTTAGCATGAGTTTGCACGTTTTTTTGTGTCAGCGTCGACACCTAGCAGGTGGACCCCCAATTAGTGCCGCGCGTACCCTCGCACAGCTTACTTTGCTCACCAAGCTTCAGGTTCCGCCACTGCTGCACTTGGTACACTTAACAAATCCCAGTCAGTGTCCACGTGGGTCGTAATGAATAAAAAAGTCCCCAAAAAATGGAGAGAAAAAAAACATGAAAAACGTGTGTCGGCCATGGCCACGTCAGCCTTCTGCTCGTGTCGTCATTTTTATGTAAAAGTTTGCCTAGTGCATGCCAACCTTTTGTCAATATTGACCTAGACCCTGTGGAACCATCATCTGGATACCCAATGTATAACTGAGTGCATTAGGGGGGTGATTCAGCTTGGCACGGCCCCGATGGTACGATTGTTCCGTGCATACGTATCTGCAAAAATATGAATCTGCGAACACCTTAGGTGACACATTCGCAGAGGTGCTCACACGGGGGGAGCGGGCGAACAGGGGGTTAGTGCATGGGGACGCCCTGCGTATCCTGGGCATGCCCACAAAAACGGTAAGTGCAAAAACGCTGGGCGTACCTATGCAAATGCAGGTGTGACAAAGACTGCACAGGGTTGGCGGCTGACGTCACATGACATTGGCGCCCGCCGCCTGTTTGGCCACCTCCGGCCCAGATAAAAGTCAGATCAGATTTATCTGTGAGCGGGTGAAAAATCGTTGACCATCGAAGGATTTTTCACCCGTACGGCTGCAACCAAATGGAAGCACATCCATTTGCATGCAAATTCGGACATTCGCTTGAAGAAGGGGGGTGGGCGGCGTTTAACCGCTCGGTAAGCAGAAAATGTAGGCTGCTTACTGCGCCATGCTGAATCAGGCCCTATGTGAAGCCTGACATGGGAAGAGAAGGCGCGGACTATACTGTCAAAATGTCAGCACTAAAAATGTGAAGGTTAAATTCAGGTTTAAAATTGGGTGTCAACTTTAGGTACATGTGGACATCCGCTTCTGTCAGAGTGGACAAACTGCAAACCAACACTGTGATTGCCGACATTCTGGACGGATTGGGTATGAAATCCCGACGGTCAAAATCCCGACATTTAAAATGTACAAGTGAAACAAGTCAACATGACTTTTGGTCGACAGGGTTTTTTTCACCCGAATGTCGACACAGTCGACATGGATACAGTTGGAAGTGAACCGCAGCCGCTCGCTATGCTTCGGGCTCGGTGCCTCCCTACGCTCGGCACACTATTTTATTCTCCCGCCACGCCCTAGTGGATGGTAGGGCATGAAATACCGCCTGTCGGCACATGTCAGGTAAAAAAACAGTGAAAAAATCCATGTCGACCTTGCAACCTGTCGACTGAAAGTTATGTTGACTGTTTCACCTGTACATTCTATATTTCGGTATTTTGACCTTGTCAGGATTTTAAATGTCGGGATTTTAAATGTCGGGATTTTGTCATTGTCGGGATTTTAAATGTCGGGATTTTAAATGTCGGGATTTTAAATGTCGGGATTTTAAATGTCGGGATTTTGTCATTGTCGGGATTTTGTCATTGTCGGGATTTTAAATGTCGGGATTCTGACCCAGTCGGGATTCTGACCCAGTCGGGATTCTGACCCAGTCGGGATTCTGACCCAGTCGGGATTCTGACCCAGTCGGGATTCTGACCCAGTCGGGATTCTGACCCAGTCGGGATTCTGACCCAGTCGGGATTCTGACCCAGTCGTGTCGGGATTCTGACCCGGTCGGGATTCTGACCCGGTCGGGATTCTGACCCGGTCGGGATTCTGACCCGGTCGTGTCGGGATTCTGACCCTGTCGGGATTCTGACCCTGTCGGGATTCTGACCCTGTCGTGTCGGGATTCTGACCCTGTCGTGTCGGGATTCTGACCCTGTCGGGATTCTGACCCTGTCGGGATTCTGACCCTGTCGTGTCGGGATTCTGACCCTGTCGTGTCGGGATTCTGACCTTGTCGTGTCGGGATTCTGACCCGGTCGGGATTCTGACCCGGTCGGGATTCTGACCCTGTCGTGTCGGGATTCTGACCCTGTCGGGTCGGGATTCTGACCCTGTCGGGTCGGGATTCTGACCCTGTCGGGATTCTGACCCTGTCGTGTCGGGATTCTGACCCTGTCGTGTCGGGATTCTGACCCTGTCGGGATTCTGACCCAGTCGGGATTCTGACCCAGTCGGGATTCTGACCCCGACGGGATTCTGACCCCGACGGGATTCTGACCCCGACGGGATTCTGACCCCGACGGGATTCTGACTGCATCCCTTCTGGACATGTTGACATAATAGGGGAAATTTACTAAGATGGAAGTTCTATTTCAGATAATGTTGTTGCTATGGGTAACAAGTCAGAAACTATTTATTATCTTTTAGTAGGTACTAAATAAATAAGAAGTAGAATCTGATTGGTTGCTATGGGCAACATCCCATCTTCAATAGAACTCCAATCTTAGTAAAATCACCCCACATTCATGCAAATCTGACTGTACATGAATATTTGGATGTACGCAGCCGACGGGCAGGTGTGTAGTACAAGCAGCGAGAGGTCATGACACAAGAGCAGTTATTGCAGAGTATTTCCATTACTCATTACAGAACTTAAAAAGGGAAGTTAGAAATAAACAGAGATACAAAGAGGAAGCAGCGATGAGATACATAATAAAGACAGATAACAGTAACTGGGTGTAGGCTGATAAGAGGCAGGATAGGAAAGGTGTGAGCAAAATAGGGAGCAAGGAGATAAATGACAAACAAAAAGTAACACATAATATATCAAATAAAAACATAAAAGAAAATGCAATAATGTGACACAAGTAAATAATAAAAGGGGTTTTCGGAGTTGCAAGCGAGCCATTCATATTATCCAGGTTTGCCACCAGTGGGAACAGACAAAGAAGATCAAGCCACCACCTGTGGGAGCAAATGCAGAAGCCCAAGCCTCCACCTGTGAGCAGACCCAGGTCTCCACCTGTGGGAGCAGACGAAGAAGCCCAGGCCGCCACCTGTGGGAGCAGACGCAGAAGCCCAGGCTGCCACCTGTGGGTGCAGACACAGGCTGCCACCTGTGGGAGCAGACATAGAATCCCAGGCTGCCACCTGTGGGAGCAGACGCAAAAGACCAGCCCACCACCTATGGAAGCAGACGCAGAAGAAACAGCCCACCATGGGAGCAGATGCAGAAGCCCAGGCCGCCACCTGTGGGAGCAGATGCAGAAGCCCAGGCCGTCGTGGGAGCAGACACAGAAACCCAGACCGCCACCCGTGGGAGCAGATGCAGAAGCCCAGGCCACCACCCATGCGAGCGGATGCAGAAGCCCAGGCCACCACCCCTGCGAGCAGACACAGAAGCTCAGGCCACCACTCGTGGGAGCAGATGCAGAAGCCGAAGCCGCCACCTTTGGGAGCCAACGCAGAAGCCCAGGCCGCCACCTGTGGGAGCAGACGCAGAAGCTCAGACTACCACCTGTGGGAGCAGATGCAGAAGACCAGGCCACCACCTGTGGGAGCAGACGCAGAAGCCCAGACTACCACCTGTTGGAGCAGACACAGAAGCCCAGGCCGCCACCTGTGGGAGCAGACACAGAAGTCCAGGCCGCCACATGTGAGAGCAGACACAGAAGCCCAGGCCGCCACCTGTGGGAGCTGACACAGAAGCCCAGGCCGCCACCTGTGGGAGCTGACACAGAAGCCCAGGCCACCACCTGTGGGAGCTGACACAGAAGCCCAGGCCGCCACCTGTGGGGGCTGACACAGAAGCCCAGGCGACCACCTGTGGGGGCTGACACAGAAGCCCAGGCGACCACCTGTGAGATTAGACGCTGTAACCTTGGTAGATATTCACACTGACAGAGAGACAGCCATCTGTGAGGGAAATGCCTTCTAGGAAGTGGAGCGACACTGCAGTAAAACCCCCATCCCGAATAGAACACAAGCCTGATCAGAAGCGAAGGAAGCGACAGCAGACATGTCTGGTACCTGCACAAACTCCTCCAAATTCCCGTTAAACAGTTTCTGGTTATACTGGGACGACGGTCGCTGTCTTTTCACCCTCTGAGACTTACTGGTGCTGGACGGCTGCCTGCAACCATGTGACATACAATTCACCCACACACAGTACCTCGCTACATGTTATACTATAATACAGATCACAGAACTAAAGCAATACCATTATAGATGGTGACAGTACACAATCGGTCTAGTTTTACACATAGTGGAACATCTGCAGTACTTCTATGCAACAGGTGGAGGCGCCCATTCACTATGCGACTTCAGCGAGGGAAGAAGTCACATACCATCCCCCTGAACTGCCTGGCAGCTTCCTGGGCGGGGATGCGGTCATTTGGTCTACTGCATTATGGTCGACAGTCATTAGGTCGAATCCATTAGGTCGACATGCTAAAAGGTCGACATGACTCTAGGTCGACATGGGAAAAGGTCGACATGATTCTAGTTCGAAAGGTCATTAGTTCGACAGGTCATTAGTTCGACAAGGTCATTAGTTCGACAAGGTCATTAGTTCGACAAGGTCATTAGTTCGACATTGTCTATGTCGACATTCACAAGGTCCACATGGAGTTTTTCACTGTTTTTTGAGCCAACATGTGCCGACAGGCGGTATTTCATGCCCTACCATCCACTAGGGCGTGGTGGGAGAATAAAATAGTGTGCCGAGCGTAGCGAGGCACCGTGCCCGACGCATCGCGAGCGCAGCGAGCGATGCGAGGGGATGCAGTGCACTTTAAACTGTGTCCATGTCGACTGTGTTGACATTCAGGTAAAAAAACAGTGAAAAACCCCATGTCGACCTTGTGAATGTCGACATAAACAATGTCGAACTAATGACCTTGTCGAACTAATGACCTGTCGAACTAATGACCTTTCGACCTAGAATCATGTCGACCTTTTCCCATGTCGACCTAGAGTCATGTCGACCTTTTAGCATGTCGACCTAATGGATTCGACCTAATGACTTTCGACCATAATGCAATAGACCAAATGATCCCAACCCCCTGGGCGGCAGGATCACACACAATACATCATATGCGTCCTTTTGAAAGGCCTCTGGGATCCAATATATCCAATATAATAGTCGAATGAAAAGTGCATAGATCGCACGAGTGTATGGGCACCATACAACAAGAGGTATCAAAGCTTGGAGAGAGATAAACTACCAGAAAATCAGTAACCAATTGGCATTTTACAGGCTGTGGGGCATAGGTATCAAAGCTTGGAGAGAGGTGAAGTGGGGAGAGATAAAATACCAACCAATCAGCTTCTGTCATTTTTCAAACACAGCAAAGGTGAAACGGGATGGTAGCTGAATGGTTGGTACTTTATCTATTTTTACTTTATCTCTTTCCAAACAGATACATAAGCAGATGTGTGCAGCAGTGATAAGGTAGGAGAAGTGAGCCAGAGGAGAAGTGGCCCATGGCAACCAATCAGCACTGAAGTAACATCTATAATTTGCATAATATAAAATTATACAGAGCAGCTGATTGGTTGCCATGGGCCGTTTCTCCTCCTGGCTCGATTCTCCTTGTTTGCCCCAGCCTATAATACGCTGTTGTATCATTAAACATTGACCGCTGATATTGAGATTGCCAGCAGTAACCCGTCATGGAGTTTATATTAAAATGGGAGTTCTATTGAAGATAGGATGTGGCCCATAGCAACCAATCAGATTCTATCTATTATTTTCTACAAGGTGCAAAATAAATAAGAATCCCATCCCATCTTCAATAGAACTCCCAGATGCTGAAAGTTGTTGCAGCTCTACACTGGGGAAGGTGTCTGAAGGGATGGCCACCGACTATCGATGGTTGAAATAATCAATTTGTACCATCGATGAGAGAGAACCAGAGGAGTTTGCACCATTGATTATACTAAGTTACCAAAACGTTCTCCTCCAAGGTGTAAGGACACAGAGGGCGAAATGTAATAGGGTGCGATTTTTAGACTAAAAAAAAATCGCACCAAATCGCACCTTTAAAAATCGCATTTTTTGCCGCGAATTCGCATATGTAATGAGATGCGAATTAGCGGCAAAAAAATTTGCCGCGATTTGCCGCGATTTTTAGTCATGAAAATGTGCGCATTTTCAGTCATGAAAATGTGCGCATTTTTATAAATGCGCTTTTGTGCAAAAAAAAAAAAGTTAAAAAAAAAACGGCGTGGGGTCCCCCCTCCTAAGCATAACCAGCCCCGGGCTCATTGAGCCGGACCTGGTTCCAAAAATACGGGGGAACAAAAAGCATAGGGGTCCCCCGTATTTCTGAAACCAGCCCCGGACTCTTGGACCGGTCCTGGTTCCAAAAATACGGGGGACAAAAAATCTGGGGGTCCCCCGTATTTTGAAACCAGCACCGGGCTCCAACAGCCCGCGGTGTCATGCCACAGCCGGGGGACACTTTTTATACAAGGTCCCCCGGCCAAAACATGAGCACCGTGGCTGGTCAGCCTTGGACGGGGTACCTGGAGGAGTGGGGACCCCCCCAATAAAGGGGTCCCCCCCCCCCAGGCTTCACCCGTCCAGGGCTGAAGCCCGGGGCTGTCACCGGCGTCCGTGGCCAGTGGACGCCGGCCTGATAGGGTTAAATCCATCATACATATCATTACATTGCTTTTTACCGGCGAACTACAAGTGCCAGCAGACCTCCCCCGCATGCTGGGACTTGGAGAACCACAAGTCCCAGCATGCAGGGCATTAATGGGCCCGCTGGGACTTGTAGTCCACCTGTAAAAAGAATGTTTATAAAAAACACACACACAGAGAAGTACAAGTTTATTACACACACACACCTCAATTTTACACCAGCATACTTACCATTCCTGGATCCAGCGCTGGTCTGGCTGCTTTACAGCCGGCTCCCCCCGCACTGACAGGCAGCGGGGAGAACCGGCTTTCTCCGTTGCCTGTCACCGGCTTTCTCCGTAGCTTCTGTAGCGCTGTCCCAGTGCTACAGAGGCTGAGAGCGTGATTGGCTGAGCTACAGTATGCGTCTCCAAGGAGACGCATAGCTCAGTCCTGATTGGCTGAGCTATGCGTCTCCATGGAGACGCATACTGTAGCTCAGCCAATCGCGCTCTCAGCCTCTGTAGCACTCGGACAGAGCTACAGAAGCTACGGAGAAAGCCGGTGACAGGCAACGGAGAAAGCCGGTTCTCCCCGCTGCCTGTCAGTGCGGGGGGAGCCGGCTGTAAAGCAGCCAGACCAGCGCTGGATCCAGGAATGGTAAGTATGCTGGTGTAAAATTGAGGTGTGTGTGTGTAATAAACTTGTACTTCTCTGTGTGTGTGTTTTTTATAAACATTCTTTTTACAGGTGGACTACAAGTCCCAGCGGGCCCATTAATGCCCTGCATGCTGGGACTTGTGGTTCTCCAAGTCCCAGCATGCGGGGGAGGTCTGCTGGCACTTGTAGTTTGCCGGTAAAAAGCAATGTAATGATATGTATGATGGATTTAACCCTATCAGGCCGGCGTCCACTGGCCACGGACGCCGGTGACAGCCCCGGGCTTCAGCCCTGGACGGGTGAAGCCTGGGGGGGGACCCCTTTATTGGGGGGGTCCCCACTCCTCCAGGTACCCCGTCCAAGGCTGACCAGCCACGGTGCTCATGTTTTGGCCGGGGGACCTTGTATAAAAAGTGTCCCCCGGCTGTGGCATGACACCGCGGGCTGTTGGAGCCCGGTGCTGGTTTCAAAATACGGGGGACCCCCAGATTTTTTGTCCCCCGTATTTTTGGAACCAGGACCGGTCCAAGAGTCTGGGGCTGGTTTCAGAAATACGGGGGACCCCTATGCTTTTTGTTCCCCCGTATTTTTGGAACCAGGTCCGGCTCAATGAGCCCGGGGCTGGTTATGCTTAGGAGGGGGGACCCCACGCCGTTTTTTTTTTTATAAAAACACTTTTACACATTTTTATTAACAGAACCATGCACAGATCTCAATGATCTGTGCATGGTTCTGTCAAATTCGCCTGTCAGAACCTGGTCTATTTTTTTTGCGATTTTTGGTAACATTGACCAAAAATCGCACCCTATTACATTTGCGAGTTGTATACTTTATAATGGGAAAACATCTGGATGCGAATTGAAATGTGACTAAAAATCGCACTTCTAAAAGTGCGATTTCGCGGTAAAAAGTGCGATTTTTTACCGCGATTTTCAACCTATTAAATGTGCGATTTTCGGAAAATGTGCGATTTCGGCCGTTTTTGACCAAAAATCGCACATGTCTAAAAAATCACACCCTATTACATTTCGCCCAGAGACTTTCTCCACCCCTGACTCCCGTGAAGCCCCACCCCTGGGCTCTGACTGGCCCACTGACTAAAGTGCACTATTTGGTAGGTGAAACCATTGATGGTTCCCTTTCTAATGGTTTCACGCCATCGGGCTATCTTGCAGACTCTGGGTCCCTTCCCCCACGATATCAGCTGGGGACACATCACTCTAGTTAACTATATCGGCAGTGCCACTATTCAGCTAGTGTGTACACGGCTTAATTCACAGCTGGGTAACACAATGAACCTGTCTGGGCAATAAGATTCTCTGAAAGGCTTTTCCCTTTAAGTACAGTATCTATCATGCAGCTGCCAATCAAAAATAAGAAACCTAAACAGACATTAGCAAAGAACACTCAATAAAACTGAAAAACACTACACACTCACCAAGGGCCATCCATTAACCCTTGTATATAAAAACGTGATACAAACAGCATAAACATAGATCTATCCAACAGGTATTTATACTAAACATCGCCAAATAGATGACTTCAAAGCTTTCAGTTTTTCTTTCTTTAGCACCATGTTATTATGTTGGTTTATTTTCTATAGCATATGACATAATCCTTACAATGGTTACACACATTGGCCGATGCAGAGATGGGGCTTCAGCGCAGTTCAAATTCAAATAGGGGAGGCAGAGAAGCTGCCATTCCAAACTGACTCACTGGCAGTGGGTGTGACTTCCCTATTTGAATTTTGGACTGTGCTGCGAAACCCTCCTCTGGATCCACCACTGGTTACAAATGTCACTGAACTATTACTAAAGTAGATATAACGGTGAGTTCTGGTGTGTGATCTCAGTTTTCAAATTTAAAGGCAGATTTATTAACAAGTGATATTTGTGTTATCACTTGTTAGGAATGATAAACGGTGCTGCAGCCATGACAGTTAGGATCTGATGGGCTCATTATTATATATGATAATGAGTGATAACAACATCACTTGTTGACAAATCTGCCCCTAAATGGGGCCATATGGAATAGTGTGGTCATTACCCTCCTTCTCTGCACCCCGCATGCAAGTCTCACAATGTGTACATACCCAGAGACATTACTGTGCGACTCAGCAGCTGTAGAGGGAAAATGGGAAACATCAGTTATGTATATATTGCACAACATATGCATAAACTACTATAAATAATATCTGCAAACAGTAAGTTCAGATGTCATTCCTTCAGTACTTATAAGGAAACTGGGTATTATATATATGTAAGGGTAACTACTCCTCACCTCTATGAGGAGAAGTACCGCCAGTGACCACTCAACGGCAGGGTTGGCTACCCTCCCGGAATGGCCTGGTGGCTCCCCAGAAAGGTGGGCAACCCTCCTGGATATCGCCAGTCCACTCCCCCCCACCCCCACCATCTCCCCAGCGGCAGAATTCAAATTACCGTGATTCACGGCTTTCTGGGGAGGGGCAGGGATATATATGTATTTACGCCCTTTCTCGTAGAAACACAAATTGCAGGATTTGCATGAATGGGGGAGGGGCTTGATGATGTCTACATCAGGCCCCGCCCCAGAAATGCTACTGACCATCTCCTCTCCGGGGTTCTCCCAGAGAGGAGACATTAAATGTAGGCAAGTACGTTTAACGGACTAACTTACTCATTTGTGCTAAAAGATGTCATAACAGAAAGTGAAAGCAAATTTTGCAGGGACACTGATCTGTTTCAAACTTGCAGGGTTTGGTGAGAAAGAGCTGTGAAGACAGAGATTGAAGGTCGGAGCAGATAGGGACTGGGTCTGGGGTGGAGAGTTTGTAGGATAAAAACTGTCACAGCTCAAAGTGAAAGTACATCGCAGAAGCCGTCATTTTGATGGGCTTTTAAATAGTACGGAATAATACAGCCCTGCTTCTGTAAACTGTTACAGATATTTAAATTCACTTGACATGTTGCTGACCTGTATAAAAGTTCCCTATTCCACGTTCCACCAAAATACCAGATCCAGTCCTGTTTTTTTTTAACCTGTGTCAGACCATGTTCATATCGCAGGGGGCTAGGCCTGGCATTTGGTTAGTACAGGCATGTCCAAACTGTGGCCCTCCAGCTGTTGTGGAACTACACATCCCAGCACACCTTGCCATAGTTCAAACATTCCCTAATAGCAAAACTGTGGCAAAGCATGACTGGACTTGTAGTTTCACAACAGCTGGAGGACCATGCCTGGGTTAGTATATTCCCATGTGAATCCATGTGCATCCTGTAAGCACTTAAAGATGACATCATCTCCAAACGCAGAGATGCATACATCTCTGATCCGTCCAATAGACCGCTGAGTTATGACAGACCGCTCCCCTGCACGGTTTTATCTCCCTTACCTTTGTCTATGGCTTCCTTCAGCCGGTCCCGCTTTGACTGTAGCTTACAGATGGTGCTTCTCCCAGCAAGATATTTCTGTAGCTTCTGCATACAAATAAATGGAGGAGTAAAAATACACATGATAGTCAGTAAACAGATTCTAATCTAGCCAGTGTCAGAAACACACAATGATTTACATCATAAAGACAGGGACTATCAGCAAGAAGCTACATCCTTCTCTACCATCGCAAATGTACACCGTGAAAGCAAAAATCTAACTCTCTCTGCATGTTACATCAGCCCCACCTGCAGTGCACATGGTTTTGTCCATTAGAGTGATTGTGCCTTTGCGAGTGAACTAGAATAACCCCCTTAGTTTCAGTTGTTTGCAAACGTCTGAGCACTTTTGCCAAGTTGCATGTTTCACTTAATCTCTAAGTATAATGAACAAAATTATAGGTACCAAAATATATACGTAACGTCTGTAAAGGTGCCCACACACTAGAAAGATCTGTGATCATAAGATGTGCGCATAAATTAGCCTTCAAATATTTTGCCTGTCCTGGACAAAAGATTTCAGGCAAGCGCACATCTTTACCAAAGATTTTTCTTAAGATCCCGTGTGCGTTCCTATGGATCTTTTGTTAAATCTTCTGATCTTTCATGCAGCACGTAAGATCAGAAGATTTAGCAAAAGATCCACGGGAGCTGGCATCGGACCGAAATCGGACGATTTTCAACCGATTTATCTGAAATCGGCCAAAAAATCATTCTAGTGTGTGGGCACCTTAAGACATCCTGACATCATGGGGTGCAGATCTCCAGGAAATCTGCCTAAATCACTTATGTGGGGTACACACCACGACGAC
The DNA here is from genome assembly GCF_055691185.1 of Crinia signifera. Lineage (NCBI taxonomy): Eukaryota > Metazoa > Chordata > Amphibia > Anura > Myobatrachidae > Crinia > Crinia signifera. The sequence goes on from NC_139225.1 coordinate 31,157,484, forward strand.
CCGCCCACGATGCACATTGTGAGCGGGTCGTCAGTGTTTCTTCAGACCCGCTCACGATGTGCACCGTGAGCGGGTCCGATCCGATGGCGACCCGCACCCGGCTGTATGGTCGTTCTTCAGATCCTACCTGCTGCAGGTAGGATCTGAATAACGACCGACCCCGCGGGACCGCGCATCAGATCGGTATCGGTCCACACCAGGACAGAAAAGGGCCCAATCAGCACACAATCTACATCCAATTGGTCGGAATTGGATCTAGATTGATGGGATCGGGCCCAAGTCGCCCTGGTGTGTACCAGGCATTACCCTGTGCAAGGTCATCACACCCTGCTACCATGATTTTACTTTGTTATGGTTAGATCTCTTATACCAGCTGAATCCAATTCATACTGGATTTTATTTCTCTTCTGAAAAGCAAGGAAGGTATAATATAGTATAGCTGTATTTAATAGATAACATGCCTGAGCATCCTGACACAAGGCTAAATTTACTAAAGGGCCGCCCCACCAAATACCACCCATCCCCCCCCCCCCCCACACGCGCACCGAATCCCCTCTGTACCATGAGTAATGTCGGGTACACACTAGAACAACTTGGCCTCAATTCCCCCAATTTCAATCCAATTCCAACCGATTGTATGCTGATTGTAGGTAAATTGGGGATGTTTCGGCAGTTTAGATCCGATGCGCATCCGCGCTGGTCGTTTGGTCATTTTACAGATCCTACCTGCTGCCGGTAAGCTCTGTAAAAGATCCATTCAACTGGATCCAGATCGGATTGGGACTGGATCGGATACAGATCGTTAGCAGATTGTATGCTCCAACAGATCGTGCGACCATCGCTTACGATCTGCTTACGATCAGGATCGTTCTGGTGTGTACATAGCATAAGCCATTGGTTGCTGGGGTCTGCACGTGTGCAAATATGCACTTGCACAGACCCCCACCATCGGAATTCACCCCGTTCTGTATGGTGTTGAATCACCCCCAATTTTTGTTTTTCGGCCTCTGAACTTCCATTAGACCAATGGAAACATTTGCAATACAGAATACTATTAAACTCTCTGGATGTTCCATGTACGCTCAGCAACCACAGGCTCTGCTAAACAGCCGGCTGAGGGCTTGAAGTATAGATTTGCATATCTAAATATAGAAATATCAGAATTCTTCCAGTTTTATATTATACGAAACATCCGTAGAAAGTGTTTACATCAAGACAAGATTTGGTAGAATTAAAAATATTGTACGCCAGTAATATCGTATTGAAATTCCATTAACTATCAACAAGTCCTAAAAGCCCTCACATAGGGGGTTATTCGATTGGTACAGATATTACACCTAGCACTTTTCAATGTTTCTTACGACAAATTTGGATTCACCCTATTCAATTAAAGTGCAAAACTTTCACCTTGGTGAAAAATTCTGCACTGGCAAAAAACACGTGGATCGGCGAAGTAGCCACGTTTTCGCCGATCGCGGGTGTTTCCGCCTGTTTTTTAGTCATTGTTTGCCCATGCCATTCCAACCCATGAAAAAGGACAAAAAAAATGGATACGATAGGGTAGAAATAGCAAAAACATGGGACTAATTGAATACCCTCCATAGTAAGTTAAGAAAGGAGGTTGGATATTTCAGCCAATATTCCAAATCTGATCTCACATTCAGCTACAAATAACATACAGAAAACAACAATTCACAGAATTTTGAATGTAAAGGCAATAGAGGACCTCAGTCTGGTCCATTCGCTCCCCCGTGCATTCGCATGATGTGATGTTTTGCGACTGCGCATTAACTTTTATGCGTATACGCAGCTTGGTGCGAGCGGGCCCGGCGAATTGCTGGTGCAGTGCAGGCAGGGGGGTGGGGGTGGGTGGGGGCTGGAATCCCCATGAAAATGCTGGCCGTTTCATGTAATTGCACCAGTGACGCAGACGCGGGGGACGTCAGCAGATGTCAACCGCCCGCCCTCTTCCCGTACAGGGAGCTTGCAGACCTAAGACAGCATAGAGGAGTCTTCGATCTGTGAGCGCTTGCAAAATCATTTGATGGTTGGCGACCATGGAATGATTTTGTCCCCGCAATGTTTATGCTAAACAACCATTTGCATGCGTGCAGGGATATTCGATGTGCGAGCGGCATTTAAATGACACAAATTTCGCAGCTTTGCGTGTAATCCAGAATAAAGTCTTACATGAGTAAGGGGCCTGTGTACAGTTTCTGCCCATGCCCCGCCTCTCTAGCACAAGTGGTGCTGTACTAGATCTATTGCAAATGTGCAGGTCTTCAGGAAATTGGCACAGGGGATTTTTCAACAGCACAAATTCCCAGGAAAATGGGCCAGTGATTTGGGAAGCAGCCCTGCCGCCACTGTGGGACTGCAAAGGTGAGTACTAAAGAAAATGGGGTACCCAAAAGTCTGCCTACTGTACAACTGCTGTAAGGCTAAACACATTATTACCTTCAGCCATACCCCGTAACTCAATGCCAAGCAGGTTTAATATACTGCTTGGCATTGAGTTAATATGACTTAAACTGCTAATGAAATAGGTTCTGCATTCACCAATTCTATAATCATCGCTGTTCCGGTGCTCCTACAGCTACAGTCAAAGTTATGTTGTTCCTTTATTCAAAGTTCATAGTAGTAGAATTCCCAAATTGGTCTTCACGGCACCCTAACAGTCCAGGTCATAAGGATTTTCATGCATAAGCATAGGTGATTTAGGGCCTGGTTCACACCTATTGGAAAGGCTGCAATTTTTGCACTGCAGGTGGGGCAGAAGTAATAGGTGCAAAGAGAGTTAGAATTGGGTGACTTATTTTGTTTCTGTACAGGGAAAAAAATGGCTGCTTTATTCTTGCACTGCAATTTAGATTTCAGTTTGAACACACCCCACCCAAATCTAAAGGCCCATACACACTGGGATATTTCTAAGCCATCTGCCAATCAGCAACTAACTGCCATATTAGAGGCTGTATTTCAAATATGTCAGTTATGAGCTGATTGGTTGGGTACATTATCTCTCTCCCCTATTGTGTCACCACAAGCTATTCTCGTCTTACTGTAACATAGAAAGTCTCTGTGTCCTGTTGGTTGGCTCGTCTCTTTGCTGTGCTTGTTTTGCTGCTGGTGTCTGATCCTGTGGATTTAAGGGATTCCGTAGACTGGCTGGACTGGAACGCGTCTGACAAGTCAAAGTCTTCAGCGCCAATGAGATCCAGAAGAGCCTGAAGAGTCGCTTTCAGGGTCTTGTTCACCTGTAAAGGTCAGAGCGGGGGACAAGTGGGTACCGCTGGTAGCAGAACAATGTAGCCTGTAGCAATGTTTTAGGAGGAATGGGAATCCCGCAGACAGAGACCAGATGGACTAGGAATTACAATGTTGGACAGGACGCTAAATGGTTTTTTTGTCTTCATAAAACTTGTGGGTTCAGGTTCTGAAATTCCAGATAATACATATACTTTCAGTGAATTTTTTGGGTTGTGGGATTTAAGTGGAGTACCCGGAGGAAACTCAAGCACCCACGGGGAGAATATACAAACTCCACACCTGTAGGACTGCGGTGGGCCTCAACCCTATGACCTCAGTGCTTTGAGGGGTATGGGCCATACGGTCGACACTATGAATGTCAACATACATTAGGTCGACCACTAAAGGTTGAAAGGGCTTGTGTCGACACATGAAATAGGGAAACTTGTCTGAGATCGACAGGCACGGAAAGTCGACACAAGCATTAGGTCGACAGTAGGAAAGTCAACAGTCAAAAGGTCTACATGAGTTTTTCACCTCTTTTTTGTCCCGAATTTCGACACGTCGACTTGGACACTGATCATTGTACCACACATGGCTCGCCAGGCTTCGGGCTCGCTGCGCTTGGCACACTATTATATTCTCCCTCCATGCCCCTAGTGGATGGCAGGGTATGAAATACCACCTGTCAGCACGAGTCGCTAAACAAAAAAAACGTGAAAAACTCATGTCAACCTTTTCTCTGTTGTATTTCCCTTTGTCGACCTAATGCTTGTGTTGACCTTCAGGCCTGTCGACTTTTAGTGGTTGACCTATTGTGTGTCGACATGTGGTGTCCACCTAGCGATGGTGTCCTGCTAACCATTACGCCATCTGTGCTGCTGTAATATTAGGGCCCTTTCCCATGCCTGGGAGCTCTCTTATTCGCTGAAATGTAAAGTTCATCACAAAACAATAGGGGATGCCGTTGAAATCACGGCGGTCGAAATCCTGGCACTTTGTCCCTCTGTGGGTGTCCACGACCCCCATAGAGGGAGAATAAATTTGTGTGCTGAGCGCAGCGAGCTCGCAAGGGGGGCGATCCATGTCACCCCCTTGTCGGGATTTCGGCGGTCGGGATTCCGACCACCGGGATTTCAAACCAATCCCAACAATACATACATTTTTTTAATGGTTGCTATGGGCAACATCCCATCTTCAATAGAATTTGACCCCTTTCTCTGTAGGCGCCAGGATCGCAGACTCTGAGAGATCGACCCACCGGGGGCTCTCTCAACTAAGTTCTGTGGGTACATTGGATACTCTATCACATTGGCCCTACTGTGAGTCGGACCTTATCACAGACCATATTTTGTTAGTAAATGGACAAAACTGTGCTGCAGTGCAGGTGGGGCAGATGTAACATGTGCAGAGAGAGTTAAGTTATTTTGTTTCTGTGCAGGGTAAATACTGGCTGCTTTATTTATACACTGTAATTAATATTTCAGTTTGATCACACCCCACCCAAATCTAACTCACTCTGCACATGTTGCATCGGCCCCAACTGCAACGCAGCATGGTTTTGTCCATTTGCTAAAATGTGCCCTGACATCAGGTCTGAATTAGGCCCATTATCCTATGCATGCTTCCTTCTCCGACAATGCAGGGCACAAATGCACCCCCCACCCGGATGCGTCGTGCCTGGTAATTGTTCCCCCGTTCCCAAAAGCAAAACTCACCAGGCACTACAAGGGTTCCACTCACCCTGAATGGTAAAGGGGTCATTCAATCCCTGAGTTTTGCATGCAATGTTGATAAAGAAGAAGAACGCCAGCTGTGGTGCATCACATACCTCTTCTGTTTCCAGGTGCTCCTTCTCCAACCTGGACTGGATGTGCTGGAAGCGGGTTATTAGTTCTTGGTGGAACAGTGGCTCTGACCGAACTTCAGACACCTGCAGAGAGACATAAGGTCACAGTTTTTAAAAAGTTCATAATGCGCTAATTCGCTCATCTGGCCTCCAATATGGCATCTACAGTATGGACAACATCCATATCTTCCTCTCCTCGCCTGGTCCTCACCTACTGTGCCATCTGATCCTGTGGACCATGTCCTTCCGATTGAGCGCCTGAAAAATGTCTGTGGACTGGATGGCACAGTGCTAAGCTGGTTCCAATCATTTCTCACTGGCAGGTCACCGAGAGATTCATCTGGTGTATACTCTTCTTCATCAGTGCCACTGCCATGCGGTGTCCAACAAGGTTCTAGATTATCCCCCATGATTTTTGCAGTGTACATGCTGCCACTGGGTGAAATAATAAGCGCCATGGCCTGGTTCTACCACTGCTATGCACAGGATACACAACTGGACTTGCCCTTGTAAAAATCAGTCTAGTCTGACGTTTATTTGTACCGAAGGGGAGAAAAATAGGATTTATGGTCTTACCTTGATAAATCCCTTTCTTTGAGTCCATAGGGGGCACAGGAGTTCACGCTGGGTATGAGAGGTGAGGTAGCAGAGCGTGCACCAAAGGGTTACAAAAATGTACCCAGCATGCTCCCTGCCTCCCTTCTCCCTCATAACCCGCCCCCTGACCCTGGGTCACCAGTTTCGTTAGCAAGCCCAAGGTAGGAGCAGAGCCAGAGAAGAAGGAAGAGCAAACGCACACCCACATAGCATACAGGCCCTAAAGCCATGGAACTTTCCTACATAGGAAGCCCCGCTACCAGGTGCGTCTGGGAGGGCGTCCTGTGCCCCCTATGGACTCAAAGAAAGGGATTTATCAAGGTAAGACCATAAATCCTATTTTCTTTATCGTCCACTAGGGGGCACAGGAGTTCACGCTGGGACGTCCTAAAGCTGTCCCCTCACGGGTGGGGGACGCTCCTGGACTGCGGAAAGCACATGTCTACCAAACTGTGCATTAGCCGATGCAAAGGTATCAAATGCATAAAACTTGATAAAGGTCTGGGAAGCGGACCAAGTAGCCGCCTTACAGAGCTGTTCAGCCGAGGCGCCTCGATTAGCGGCCCAGGATGTACCCACAGACCTGGTAGAATGTGCAGTAATCCCCTTCGGGGGAGTAATCAGTGTGGAAAGATACGCTTGGCGAACCACTGATCTGAGCCATCTCGCCAAGGACTGTTTGGAAGCGGGCCAGCTCCTCTTATTGGCCCCATAAAGCACAAACAGTGAACCCGACTTACAAGTTGACTTAGTCCTGCGAAGATAAATCTGCAACGCACGGACTACATCAAGAGAAGCTTCAGCTTCAGAAGAACCTGGAAAAGAAGGCACCACTATTTCCTGGTTAAGGTGAAACTCAGACACCACCTTTGGATGAAAAATCCAGTTTGGTACAAAGAACCGCCCTGTCCGGGTGAAATACCAGAAAAGACGGTTTCCATGATAATGCACTCATGTCAGACCCCCTTCGTGCTGAGGAAATAGCCAACAAGAAGCCACCTTCCAGGATAGCCATTTCAGATCCACCTCCTCCAGAGGCTCGAAAGGAGACGATTGAAGTGCCCGGAAAACCTCTAAAGAGGGACCCCTCAACAGCCAGCCCGTCAAAGCCAGGCGACTCAAGTCCGGGTGTCGGAATGGCCCCTGTGAAATTAGGTCTGGACGCAGAGGTAGACTCAGAGGAGAGGCTACCAACAGGTTCCATAGATCCGCGTACCAACCTCGACGGGGCCAATCTGGGGCCACTAGGATCATCATTCCTCCCTCCTTCCTGAACTTCCACAGAAGGCGAAGTAGGAGTTGAAACAGGGAGAATGCGTACACTATCTTGCCGACTTAAAAAGTCTGCCTCAACATTGAGAACCCCTGGGATGAAGTTTGCAGAGATTGCAGAAATCTGCTTCTCCGCCCACATGAATATCTTGGAGACTTCTTTTATCGCTCCTTTGCTGCATGTCCCGCCCTGCCTGTTGATAAAGGCCACGGGCGTGGTGCTGTCGGACCGGATCTTTACAGGGCACCCTCGGATGAGGGACCCCAACTTCTGAAGAGCCAGAAGGATTGCTCTCAATTCCAGGAGATTGATCGGAAGGTGACTCTCCTGAGCCGTCCAGCGACCCTGAAAAGATTGAGAATTGCCAACCGCTTCCCAGCCCCGTAGGCTGGCATCCGTGGTAAGCAAGACTCAGGTTGGAATCCAAAACGGTCGGCCCTGAGACAAGTTGTCTGTCTTTAACCACCATGTGAGAGACAGGCGAACCTTCGGGGGCAGTGTGATCAATTGACTCCTTTGACGAGTATGATCTCCTGTCCACTGGCTGAGAGTGTAAAGCCAAAGTGGGCGCGAGTGAAACTGTGTATACTCTACCATGTTGAAGACACCACCATACACTTGTGTACTGAGACCCTTCTGTGACCTATAAGGGAATGAATCTTCCTCTGAAGGGAGTGGATCTTATCCTCTGGAAGATATACTCTCTACAACCGAGTGCCCAGCCGAGCTCCCAAGTGAAGTGTCCTTTGGGAAGGAGTAAGAAACGATTTCTTCCAGGTTATCCTTCAACCATGAGATAACAGAAGTGTAATCACGACCTGCAAATGACTCCGTAGAAGGTCTGGGGACTTTCCAAAATCAGTGGGCCGTCCAGGTATGGAATCATCCGAACCCCCAGCCGGTGCAGGTGTGCAGCCCTGACCGCCATCACCTTGGTGAACACCCTGGGAGCCGTAGATAGACCAAAAGGTAGCGCCCTGAACTGGAAGTGTTCGACCCGGAGGGCGAACCTCAAAGTGCTGATGTTCCTGTCGGATGGGGATGTGAAGTATATCTAGCGAGGCCATGAAGTCCCCTGGCTCCAGTGAGAGAATGATCGAACGCCGGGACTCCATGCGAAACTTCGGCACTCGCAGAAAAATAGTGAGCGACTTCAGATTCAGGATAGGACGGTGAGAACCATCCAGTTTGTGAATCAAGAATAGGGTGGAGAAGAACCCCTGACCCCTCTGCTCCTGAGGAACTGGAACAATGACGTTCGAGTCCAAAAGAGAGCAGATGGAAAGCTGTAGCACTTGTAGTTTCGCTGGGTCCTTTGGAAGACCCGTGCAAAAATAACACTGAGGAGGGGGGAACCGGAATGTCAGGGCATAGCCCCTGTAGACCACCTCCCTGACCTGTCTGGTAGCCCAGGGCTGCTTGGTGCAGGGCTTGGCTCCCTTAGTGGATGAGGAAAATCTAGAGGAAGGACTAGTGCCGTCAGACAAACCTCTCTCCACCTTGCCCGCCCACTCAGACACTGCCTTGGCCACCCATGACGCGGCAAGCGTGGTACACCTAATGGCCCCTGCCTGTGAAAAGCAGTCCTGAGGAAATTCTCAGAGGGGTCCTTCAAAGATGAAGAATTCGGAATGGGCAGTACTGAAGCGCGAGCTAATCGCGCAACATGATCATCCGCCAGGGGAGGATTTTCCCACTTAGCCCTCTCTGTGGGAGGAACAGGTTATAAAGTAGTAAGTTGCTTGGAAAGCCGGAACCTTCTAAACGGTTGAGACCACGCAGTCTCCAATAAATCCTCCATGAGGGCCGAAGGCGGGAGCTGGGCCGATACTTTCTTAAGACGCTTAAAAAGCAGGTCTTTACTTTTAGGGGCAGGAGCCTCATCCTCCCTCTGGAGGACTGCCTTAACCTCCTGCATCAGAGACTCTACCTCCACTGAGGACAAAGTGTCATCGGCCCCTGCGGATTCCGCCACTGAGCTGGAATCAGAATCGGAACGCGGAGAACCCGCATCGGGACTCTGCTGCCTACACTGCCTCCTGGAATCCCTGCCCGCCCAAGTAGCCGTCAACCCCTGCACAGATTGTGCAAAGGATTGCCACCCAGGGGGCTCTACATAAGCAGGAGCTGCCCCAACACTGGTGCTGGCCACTGCCACAGGGGGCATGGGCACAGGGGGCAGGGGCGCAGGAGGTAAGGAGTTGACAAGCGGTCAATATGTCAATACCTGAGTCAAGGTCGAAGCCCAGGCCGGTTCCTGCTGTGAAGGCAGCAGAAGATCTGCTTCAAGGGCCAAACACCTGGAACAGATATCCTCCTCCTGCCGAGAGAGTATGTCCACACATACCCTACAGGTACGCTGCATTGGAGATGGAGTCTCCTTGCCAGGTTTCGCCTTAGGCATACTGCCCATGATAAAAGACAAAAAACACCAGCAGTTACGACACTGACACCCAAGCAACACACTTGCAGCCTTACCCACAAAGCTTTAGCAAAGCCATTTGGTATGGGCAGATAAACTCAACAATTCAGCAAGCTGAAAAGGAGACACCTTATATTCAAAGCCAATACTATGAATGGTGACAGTGTTTCAAACTTTCATCTCTTCCAATGATATTGGCAGGAAGACAGCATCAGTGTACCAGCCGCAGGAGAGGATAAATACCACAAACACCAGGCTCCAGAAGCAGGGTGTGGGGGAGAATCACAGCAGCCTCCATCTCTAAACCCAGCAAGTGCCAGAATGGCTGCTGATTAGGACCTTAATGAGGAGCTGGGACACCTGGGGCAAAAATATATATATAATTGTTTTTTTTTTTTTTTTTTTTTTGGATTGTGGGAGGAAACCCACTCAAGTACGGGGAGAATATACAAACTCCGCACAGTTAGGACCATGGTGGGAATCGAACCCAGGACCTCAGTGCTGTGAGGCAGTAATGCTAACCATTACACCCTCCGTACTCCTACAGCACCTGGTGTTCCTATGTGGTCACCCACTCAAGTACTTACCAGGCCCAATATACAGCATTAGCTGTAGATCCCAGGCTGTCTTCAAGCTTCCAATGATATTGGAAAGAAGACATCAGCAAAGCTCAACAATCCAGCCAGCAGCAGGAGAGGAGAAATACCACACACACACACACACCAGGCTCCAGGAGCAGGGTGTGGGGGAGAATCCCAGCAGCCTCTGTCTCTAAACCCAGCAAGTGCCAGAATGGCTGCTGATTAGGACCTTAACGAGGAGCTGGGACACCTGGGGCAATCCTACATCACCTGGTGTTCCTATGTGGTCACCCACTCAAGTACTAACCAGGCCCAATATACAGCATTAGCTGTAGATCCCAGGCTGTCTTCAAGCTTCCAATGATATTGGAAAGAAGACATCAGCAAAGCTCAACAATCCAGCCAGCAGCAGGAGAGGAGAAATACTACACACACATCAGGCTTCCAGGAGCAGGGTGTGGGGGAGAATCCCAGCAGCCTCTGTCTCTAAACCCAGCAAGTGCCAGAATGGCTGCTGATTAGGACCTTAACGAGGAGCTGGGACACCTGGGGCAATCAGAGAGCAAGCCTCAGCACTTCCCCAGGGGTGGGGGAGGGACTAACCTACAGCACCTGGTGTTCCTATGTGGTCTCCCACTCAAGTACTAACCAGGCCCAATATACAACATTCCAATGTGTATGGCTGTAGGTTCCCAGGCTGTCTAACCTCCCCCTCAGGCATCAACCCCCGGGACATAGCCTGACTAATTGTCCCTGGTGATCTAGTGATAGGGTGGAGCAGTCCAGACCCCCACTGTCTGATCGCTGCTAGACGCGGCTCCCTGCAAGCAGGGAACCGCCGCTTACCTGCCCGGGGACGGAGTGCAGCATGCGGGAGCCTCCGAGAGAGGGTCCCGCGACGGAAGTCCCCAGCCCAGTCGCCAGCGCTGCCGTCGCCGCCGCCGAGTGATGGAGCTGCGCTGCTGGTGATTCACTAAAAGAGCACCCGCCGCAGCAGCTCTAACCCATGGCTGTTCTAACAGCCGCGATAATGGTGCTGCTCTCTCCTTGGCACCAAAGAAAAAACTGGTGACCCAGGGTCAGGGGGCGGGTTATGAGGGAGAAGGGAGGCAGGGAGCATGCTGGGTACATTTTTGTAACCCTTTGGTGCACGCTCTGCTACCTCACCTCTCATACCCAGCGTGAACTCCTGTGCCCCCTAGTGGACGATAAAGAAAGTCATTCGATGGTCAGAGATGTGTTCATGTACCCCCCCCCTCGTGCTAACGAGAACATTCGGGCAGTAGTTACTCCTCGCATCCAATCCAATGGCCTCATCTTTTCCATTCTCCCATCACATCCTATCTGTGTAAGTCCCCGCTGCACTCCATCCTAAATGGTAACATCACCTCCTTGAAAAAGCTGCTCTGTGCAGTGAAGCGCGTTGGCCCAGGCTCCTAACTGCCCACCACAAAACGCTGCCCTCCACTGCCACCTATTTCCACTGAAAACCGTTTGGAGATTTCTACTTGTATACCATCACCGGCCATACCAACCTGGAGTGAGGCACTCACCTCTTGAAGGCGGGCCGCCTATCTGGTACCCACCCAGGGTCCTTCAGCGGACACTCAACTACTATTCCCTATCCAAATTGGGAGGATCGCTACCCCCTATTATAATTGGAAGAAGAAAAACTACATTTGAGTACCGCCACGGCCAGTTTTTCCATCTGCTCCTCAATTTAAACGGTTATCCATTGGACTGTGGACTCAATATCAGGTGATATCACTTTAACAAGTGGACGCAGCTATTTTCAACATCCCTGCCATTCCCCCTTCCCCTATCTTTTATACTGTGTACCATATTACTGTGCACATTGTTTTTTATGTTTATTATAGCATGCTATTTGTTTAATTAAAATATTATTTTTATATTCCTCACTCTGTCATCAATGAGCGCAGTCTACCATCTTTTCTTGCTTTTTCTATAGGGATTGACACCCCCTTTTTTTGACAGCTGCTAGCGTGAGCCACTCATACAGGCGCCCCTACAGTTACCTAGGTAACTGACCCCCAATTTTTTCCATGGTAACATCACTGTTCAAGTACCCAAAATGACTCTCTCAACCACAATCCAAAAAAAAGTCATCAACAAACCCCCACCCCTTAATACATCTCAATGCTGGTCTCTAAATACTGTCCCGCGGGCCCTATTAGACCTTTAACCATCTCCCATTTCCCACCTACAAGACTTCTCCCGTGCTGCTGCTGCACAATAACGGAATTCCCTAGAAAATCCGATTCTCCCAGTAATTCAAATCTCTCAATAGGGCAGATGTATTATCGTGCCCATAACGATTGTAAAATAATGGGTCCCGCTTCTCCTGCATAACGAGGAGAAGCAGGCACCCATTACAGGCTAATGCATTAACCTCCCCCTTGCTGAGAGCCGTTATGTCCAGTGTCCATGGCTCTCCTGTTCGGTGGCCCAGTCAGCACTGCACATTCGCATAAAAACAAAAAAACCTTCTTTCCCCCCCGGCCAGCTCACTGATCATGCGCGAGATCTCGACCCACCAGTAGGGCTAGCGTTGTCCCCACAATTGGAATCGGACAATGCTTGCCCAGGGCATATTAACCCCCAGGTGGCTGTTAATACATTGCCCCGGTCACTAATTGCTGGGGAGATTGAAGAGGACGTTAGGTGCGCTGATGACGCATTTAAAAAAGCATTATCCCCCAGTTAACTCGCATTAAGTGCAGCATATGCACTTAATGCGAGTTCATACATCTGCCCCAATGTTCCCTGACTAGTTCCCCTGACTAGTTCTTTACCAGATCCTCTCATCCTCACCCAACTGCCCCTAAGTCACACTCGCTCCTCTAATCTGAACTCTACCCTTTTAACACTAGTACGTAAATGCACCGGCCAATCAGCTCCCAGCTGACATTTTTCAAAACCAGCCTGTAACATGGCAGTTCTTGTATATTAAAGTAGTCTGCAGCGGATTGCAGAGAGTACCACCGTGACCCGCTGGCACTGAAATCCCTATTCAATTCTTTGGAGCTGCAATGTGCTGGTATGATCTACAGCAGTGGTTCTCAACCCTTGGTCCTCAACAGTGCACACTTTCCAGGTCACCCGGCAGGTGCACAGGTGCACTAATTATTCACCGACACATTTATAAAGATCACAGGTGGAGCTAATTATTTCACCTGTGATTCTGTGTGGAGACCTGGAAAACGTGCACTGTTGGGGGTACTTGAGGACCCAGGTTGCGAACCACTGATCTACAGGTTTCTTTCCACAGAAATCTCTGCTGGAGAGGGTTCTGAATGATGCCTCTCCGCCTCCCTACAGCTTGTGCATGTGTTGGCTGACAGCTAGGTTATAAAACTTGAAGTCCTCTCTTTGCAAAGGACAGCTTTTATCAGGGGAGCGGTCCCGAGCTCCAAGTATTCATGCACACAGTGTTAATACACATCAGTATTCATGAGCTAAGGGGCATAGACAATGCAATACATGATACATCCTATGTCTTATCTACATTGTATGTTCCAATTTTCTACAGGGTCCGTTTTCCTCTCTGTCTGGCCCTGTAGTTCCTTACAGATCCGTTAAAATAAGAACTTGGGGGCAAATTCAGATCTGTTCGTTATGGGCTGAATTCGTCCCCATTGGTCGGGGTTTGCGCATGCCCAAACACCGGGAGCAAAGAGCTTTGGCGAGTTTCACACTCGCCGCGCCGCTTGCTCCATAGTGGGGGAGAAGGGGGCGGGCATGGGGCGTCCCCATATTAAATGCTGGGCGTTCCCCTGTGAACACAGGAGTGTCGATGCCTGCTTGGGGCAGGCGGATGACGTCACATGACGTCAGCATCCGCTCTGAATTCGGAGGATAGCGGTCGCTAGAAAAGTCAGTCCTTGAGGCCACATGCGTGTAGAAAGCAGTCACAGTTTCCAGACCACCCAGCAGGTCACGTGTTCCAGTTCGCCAAATGACTCGTTTTCCAGAGCACATTGGTGAAGTATTGTAAATAGCCGGCAGGCATTTGCCTAAATGAAGCAACCAATTACAGCGCTAATATATTTCGGGAACTCTACGGGCCAAGACCTTTAATCTGGTATATGAGTGCCCTGCGCAGACAATGGCCTTCTAGAACCATGCCACTCACACAAGTTGTCATTTTGCTTGATATATATATACATTCAAATCAACAATAACGTACATGATCATCACCAATCCAAGACACCCACCTCATCGCCCTCATGGGGCTGGAAATCAAACCGTGCTGGGGGGCAGAAGGCATCACTGCGCATCTCCATCATCTTATTCTTGTCGGCCAGAGCATCTAGGTTGTCCACTGCCCCTTCAATGGCCTGAAGGCATTGCTGTCTTGAGGCCTGGATGCGCTCCTCAGCCTGCAAGTAAACCCGCAGCGTCTTCCCCACAGACAGGTGGAAGCCGAGGTCGCAGCACTGTCAAGAAGAGGGAAATCGCACATTACTGAGGCACAAACATCGGGGCGATGAACGATAAGAGGACGATCTTCTTACATCGATGAGGTCGCTGACGTCATGTATGTAGTAGTTATTGAGGTTGGAGTTCACGGTGTTCAGGTTAATGAGATACTCGTTCCGGGCCTTGGTGCACTTCTGACTATTCTCCAAGTATTTCTTCAACCTCTGGAAACACAAAGAGAACATCAGGGAGGAGAACCTGGAACATAATTACCAATATGCCCCCAGGCACATTACCAAAGGGATACGGTCATTGGGTCACCAGCAAGTTGGTCGACACCATTAGGTCGACATGCATTAGGTCGACAGTCAAAAGGTGGACATGGGGTTTTTCACTGCTTTTTGAGATGACATGTGCTGACAGGCGGTATTTCATGCCCTACCATCCACTAGGGCGTGGATGGTAGGGAGAGCGCAGCGAGCCCAAAGCATGCCGAGCGCATCAAGCCATGCGAGGGGACGCAGTGCACTTTAACCTGTGTCCATGTCGACTGTGTCGACATTCGGTTAAAAAAACTGGAAAAAACCATGTCGACCTTTTGACTGTTGAACTAACCCATTTCGACCTAATGACCCTGTCGATCTAATGACCCGGTTGACCAAACCCATGTAGACCTTCCTGCATGTCGACCAAACCCACGTCGACCTTCCTGCATGTCGACCTAAATGCATGTTGACCTAAGGACTGTCTAACAACTTGATGGTGACCAACTGATCCACACCCTTACCAAACCCCAAATAAATGCACGGGGAACCCACAGTTCTTATGTACCAATGTGTTGTCGAGTCCTGTTTCCTCAGCTCTTTATTAAACCATGATGGCAAGGGACAGTGGGGGAGATATGTCAAGCCTTGGAAAAAGATAAAGTGGAACCAATCAGATGCTGACATTTTTAAACACTGCCTGTCACGCATCAGTTTAGAGCTTATTGGCTGTTAAAATGAAGAGATAAAGTTCCTAACTGACATGTTACAGGCTGAGCTTGAAAAATGGCAGCAACTGATTGGTTGGAAAAGTGTAGAGAGAAAAAGTATCTTTTTCCAACAAAAATGGTGGGCGTGCCCATAGAAACGCTGGGCGGGACCACCGTGCTGCTCAGGGTGGGCAGCTGATGCCACATGACTTCAGTGCCCGCCCCCAATTCGTGGAACAACATGCAGGCGAAAAGTAGCTCCTGAGCTACCTCTCATCTGCAAACAGAGGAAAAGTCATTGCGCGACCATCAAATCATTTTTCCACTGGGCATTAGACAGGGCAGCATTAACCTACTGGCTGGGCTGCAAATACACACAGCCTAGCGAGCAGGTCTGAATTACTCCAGTGTTCATTCTAGCACCCTGCATCTTCCAAGACCCATGCAGTTCCTCCTCCCTGTATGGGGTGTCGCTCTCTGCTGTTGTGCTGCTAGCACAGTGTGGACTGTATTTCAGACCAGATCTGTGCTAGAAGCAGACTATAAGGATATCGAATTTACAAAAAATTACCTTTTCCACAAGTCTCTCAGTCTTCTTCAGCGAGCTGCGCCTTTGCCCCCGCTCAGCCACCGGCGAGCTGGCAGTTTGCTCAGTAACTTTTCCTGTGCGCTTTTCTTCCTGCTTCTCTGCCTCCTTCAGCTTGTGCTCAGAGTTCAGACAGTCGTTGTGGTACAGCTGGTAGGTCTTCATGGCCTGCGGATACAGACACAGAGAGTCTGAGGAGCTGAGAGTGCCAACATCAGGAGAGGAGGGTCTGCCAACACACAGTCAAAGGGTATGAGGGGCCCTGCTCACAAGCTTACAATCTACAGGGAAAAAGCTATTGATACACAAGGATAGATATTCTGTATTGCATGAAGTCCACCAGAATGCAAAGGTTCCTGGTGTGCTGTATGATACGGTGACCCAGCAGTTTGGCCAGGGGTCAGGAGGATGGAAAGTGTGAAAACAGTGGATGTGTGGACTGTACAGTGGGGATGTGATTAGATAGGAACGGTATATGAAGGTTTATGACCGCACTTATAAGCTGGTATTTTGCCATTTTTTTACCGTTTTAAAGCAGTAATAGGTGCGGTCTGACAGGTGCAGAGTGAATTTATCATTTACAAAAATCTGGTATTTGGAAACGGTAAAAAAGCAGGGTTCTACCCGTTTCAGACCAGTTTTTTTGCAGTCTAAACGGGTCTTAAACGGTACCCAGGCAGCAGTGAGCACTATTGGTCCCGCTCTGTGCATATCTAATGAGCGGGACCCAGCGCAGTGCATATTTAATGAGCGGGTCCTTGCCCCCTGCACGGAGGGCATAGGGTGTAAGCTCATCAAGGTGGGTAATTAAGGTACAAAAACTGTAAAATTAGAGGGACAAAGGGCATTGAAATGGTAAAATACCATTTCACATATGCAGTGTGAAAGGGGTTTTAAGCTGTCTTTTGAAACGTTTAAAAATACCGGGTCAATGCCGTTTTTGCGGTCTGAGAGCAGCATAAGTGGCTGGTTCTGGAATTTGATAAGCTTGCCTGAAGAGGTGAGTTTTCAGGGAACGCTTATAGGTTTGGAGACTGAGGAGAGTCTTATTGTGCTTGGGAGGGCATTCCACAGAGTGGTTGCAGGACGTAGAAAGTCCTGCAGTTGGGAATGGGAGTGAGTAATGAGTGTGGATGAGAGACGCAGATCATGGGAGGAGCGAAGCGGTCGGGTTGGAAGATATTTTGAGATAAGAGAAGATGTGTATGTTGGTGTAGTTTGGTTTATGGCTATGTGTGAGTAAAAGGATTTTGTATTGAATATGGTAGAATACAGGTAACCAATAAAGTGACTGACAGAGTAGCTTTGCAGACGATGAACATCTGGCTAGGAAGATTAGCCTCGCAGCTGCATTCACGATGGACTGTAGTGGTGAGAGTCAGTATTGGGGAAGGCCAATAAGGAGACTATTGCAATAATCAATGTGTGAGATGATGAGAGCATGATTAGAGTTTTTGCAGTGTCTTTTGTAAAGTAAGGACCAATTTTTAATATGTCTTTTAGGTGCATGTGGCATGATTAAATGTGGGGAACAAAGGAAAGGCCGCTATAAAGTTGGTAATTTAGGAAGTTGGGATAAATGTTGAATGTGAAACCAAAAACGAATACATACAGATGCCCAGTGGCCAGAAGACCGACCGTGGCATTCCGATAAGCCAAATTCCAAGAGAGGCTTGGTAAGTATACTTCCCTACCCCCCCCCCCCCCCCCCCTACATGATGCCTACAAGCCTCAGCTCCCTGCCCCTTAACCTTCCCTGTTAGTGCATAACCCTGATACCCCCATAACCCTTCCTGGATGAAGCCTAACCCTAACACCCCTCCCCTCCAGTGCTTAAATCTAACCCCCACCACCCCCATCCCCTTCCCCAAAGGTCTAACTCCAAGTCCCTGGCATACTTATAAATCGGGATGCTGGCGGTTGGGTTTCCAGTGTGTCGGCATTTCCACTGATGACGGGATTTCAGTGCAGGTGTTGTGGCTGCTGGTTGGGATTCCGGCACCAGGATTTCGCATCCCATACACACACACACACACACACATGTGAGAGTGATTATTACTTTGCTGACTCTGCACTTCCACGGTGACCTGGGTGATACTTCATAATGCTGCACATGCTAGGATTCCGGAACTATTGCTGGATTTAGAACTTCTTCTTTACAGCAGTGCGCAGTTTCCTCTTTCCATCGCGCTGATAAATCTGTTATGCAATGCAAACGCTGAAGCCGGCAGAGTCAGGAGCAGTAATCACTGGACGGGCAGATAGGGGACACACCTCTGCTTTACTGTTCCAGGGGCAGTGTAGGAATGATCTATATTCATCTCGTATACTTTATTTCTTCATATTTATTTTACACATACAACAAGGTACAGAAGAGAAAAAAGGGAGTAACACAAGACCGCACACAGGGCAAGGGGGTACACAGACGCCATACGTTTGTAATTCATTTGATAATGTTGAAAACAGTTTCAACACTTCTGCATTCTTTGCCGGCTTTTAGATCTGGAGGTCAGACTCTTAAGGCCCCCATACATTAGTCTGACTTGTCCTAGGGACAAGTCGGACCTGATTTCCCCTGCAGCTCCCCGGGACTTGATGTGCCAAGGTTTGCATATGATAAATCGCATGTACTTATCATATGCAATCCCCGAGGAGCTGCAGGAGGATGGGATGGTAGTGAAATAAATGTGATTTTTAGGGACTGTAGCTGCAGCACGTAGAAGTCAGGGAGCCGTGCAAGGGACGGCAGCGGGATGCCGGCTAATTGAGAGCCGAGCAGGGAGAGGCTACATAGGGACCCGGGCAGGATGGAGCTGTGTTGCGGTGGGGTGACAGCGG
Source organism: Crinia signifera (assembly GCF_055691185.1). Taxonomy (NCBI): domain Eukaryota; kingdom Metazoa; phylum Chordata; class Amphibia; order Anura; family Myobatrachidae; genus Crinia; species Crinia signifera. The sequence goes on from NC_139225.1 coordinate 31,176,289, forward strand.
GAGGCGAGCATGGAGAACTTGACGACATGACGCTGGCTGCCGGGCAGCGCCGCAGTGGCGGGAGCCGGGAGGAACAGATAACGTGGAAAAAAAATCGCCCATAGAGATGACTAGCAAGCCATTGATTGGCTGAGAGCTCTCTCAGCCAATTGCTGATTGGCTGAGAGAGGTCTCAGCCAATCAATGGCTTCCTCGTCATCTCTATGGGCGTATTTTTTTTTTTTAAGTTATCTGTTTCTCCCGGCTCCCGCCGCTGTGGCGCTGTCATCATGTCTTCAAGTTCTCCCTGCTCGCCTCCCGCTGTCACCCCACCGCAACAGCTTCCTCCAGCCCGGCGCCATATGCAGCCTCCCCCTACTTGGCTCTCTATAGCCGGCATCCCCCGCCCGCTGCTTTCCCCCTGCACGGCTCCCTGGCTGGACTGCACATAAGATTTGGCAAATCTTATGTGCAGCCCGTCCGACCTCCCGACCCCGATCCGATGCACACGGGACCGCGTATCGGATCGGAGGGGATGTCTACAAGTGCGATTTGGGCCGATTTCACTGCCCGATTCATCCAAAACGGGTGAAATCATTCCCATTCGCATAGTGTATGGGGGCCTTAAATGCAAATATTTGCAAACTTCTGCATAGCGTAATTCTACCATTGTAATGTAATCCTATTGGTCACCCGACGTCTGTACTCACCCCTTGCAACTCCGACACTAACTTCATTAAATCCTCCTGTTGCTGGGACCCAATGTCTTTACTCTGAGTGAGAAGAGAACACGGAGACACAAAGGGTTAAGCAGAACTCTCTGCAAATAGATATGTAAATACTTATGTAAATATAGCCGCACACAGCGTCGCAGATTCAAATCCAGTTTTAAAAAAACCCTATTTGTGACGAGAATAACGATGTAGATTTAGATTGCAGAAGACAAGACAACAAAGTTTAAAAAAAAGACAGAGAGGTGAGAGAGACTGAGGGGTGTATTTACTAAGATGAGAGTTCTATTGAAGATGGGAAGTTGCTATGGCTAACCAATCAGATTCCATTGATTATCTTCCAGAATGTGCTAAATAAATAAGTAGATTCGGATTGGTTGCCCAGTGACCGGTTCTGGCATTGGCTTGTGCATTCACACTTGCCGAAGCGGGTAGTGAAGCAGCAGCAGGGGCCATGCTGCCGAGTGCTAACGAATCCCCAAAACAGTCCTGCATGTAGTGCCACTGCCGACAGAGGACGTCGCTGTTGAACGGCGTATCGTCAGCGAAATACTGGCTACACACAACACCTTGTACCCAATATTCTGCTCCGATACGTCAGATCAGACAACAAAGCATCTAGTGTGTGCCCAGCTTATCTGCCAGTGTTTCCCGGTGGGCGGAGTCTGGCAGTGTTTCGGTTGACAAGTTGAGTCCCCTATTTGAATTCCGGACTGTGCTGCAGGCCCCACCCCTGGATCTACCACTTCTTAAATGGAGCGCACAGCCTACAGACCTTATTTTTGCAAATGTGTGCGCACCAGTTTTATTATTTTTAGCTAGAGATGAGTAATCATCTCAGGGATATGGATTCACACCACAATATGGGTATAGCACACAGCTGCCCGTTAGGCACTGAGGGCCTAATTCAGGTTGGTTTGCAAAAGCAAACGCCTTCTTTATTGGACAAAACCATGTGCATGCCCTGCAGGTGGGGCAGATGTAACATGTGCGGAGAGAGTTACATTTGGGTGGGGTGTGTTCAAACTGAAATCTAAATTGCAGTGCAAAAATAAAGCAGCCAGTATTTACTCTGCTCAGAAACAAAATAACTCACTCAAATCTAAGTCTCTGATGTCACATCAGCCTCATCTGCAGCGCAGCATGGTTTTATCCATTAAAAGGAGTTTACTTTTGCAAACTGACCTGAATCGCCCCCCAACTGTTGTGTTTGTAGAGGCAAGCTCCAGTCTGACCTTTTTTGTGAGGCGGGTGATGTCCTCTCCAATATGCGTGAAGCGCGGGATGACGTGCGAGGTGTACACATCATTGAGTGCGGCGTGGTCTTTGCTTTCTTGCCGCGTGTGGTTTAGGATCATGTACCAGCAGTTCACAGGTGACAGGAGGTGCTGTTCCTTCCTAAACAAGGAAAACACGACGTAACAAGGATTACTGACATAGCTGATAATTAAATGAGTCCTACACAAGCCAGAGGATTGAGCGTAGACCAATAGAAAGCCAGGAATAAGTAATAATGACACAGGAGTGAAACGCGCCGGTAGGAAAGTCACCTGAAGCTGTGGTGTTCCTTGGAGTTGCGGATTTTGGCGGAGAAGCGATCACATAGTTTCTCCAGGCTGCGGGAATACTCCAGGTTTATCTCCGCCTTCCTGCGCAGGAACTCGCTCATGTCCTGCAGTAACTGCTGGCGGAAGTCCACCTGCGCATCGATGCATTTTACCTGCTCAATCAGCTGACTGCGGATCTCTGGGGGGGAGAGACAGAGGGAATGGGTCACCATGACAACTAATTTGCAGGACAGACCTTTGTTTGTTCCTAACACGTTTAAATTCCAATGTTGTACAGTACTTGTTTTTACTAATAATTCTGGGAGACGTACAACAAAACCTCATTATATTCAGCGCACTTCCAGGCAGACGCCAATAGGGAGCTGTACTGACGCGCTATCAAAGGCTTACCGGGAATTCTAGTGTCCGACAGGGAGAGCTATCAGAAAACTTAGTGACCCAACCCACCCACAACTGGTAAATGACAGTACGAGACATGCGGCTTGTAAGACGTGGTCCTAAAGTTGGTGAATTGAGTGGATATAGGGTGACACAACTGGCTGTGAATCATGTCACTGTGGCAGGCCTGCTGCAAAATGATGCAAACCTTATACAGGTTGAGTATCCCTTATATGAAATGCTCAGGACCACGAGCATTTGGATAAGGGATTATTCCGAATTTCAGAATTTTTTTCTTTTACATACTCACCTGGTCCCCTGGCAGTCACCCGATGTCCACAGTGTCATCGATGTCCCCTGCGGTCCAAAGCGGCCGTCGGATTTGTCTTCAGCGGCATCCCCAGTCTCAAGGATGCACTGCACATGTGCGCTGGTGATGTCACCAGCGCTCCCGCACAATGCATCCTTGGGACTGGGGATGCCGCTGAAGATGACTCCGATGGTTGCTGTGGGCACCAGGGGACAATGGGAGTATGAAAACAGGTGCGGGGGCGAAATATTCAGAAAACCGGTTTTGGTATATGCTGATAAGGGATGTTCAACCTGTATATAATTGGGTATGGGTTATAGAGTCGACTGCTGCAGATCATCAGGGATTAGGTCAACACCTAAATAGGTTGACATGGCTAAGGTCGACAGGATCAGAAGTTCGACACAAGCATTTGATCAACAACATGCATTTGTCCCAATTTTTTGTTGACCATGTCGACCTATTTCAGGTGTCTACCTAAGCCATGTCGACCTTTAGTGGTCGACCAAATGTATGTCGACTTTCACAGTGACCGTATCCCATATATTTTAGGGGATACGTGTCCCCCACAGTATAACATCCTGTTCCTTGTTGTCACAGTAAAATCTATGTTATTTTTGTCCTACATGTCATGGGGCTACTTCTATACATGTACGGCATGTAAATTATACTGCAAATGGTCATCTGTTTAGATCGTCTCTGTTTGATGATCACAGACATTTATAAATAAATTATCTCTATTTAGATCCCCTAGCATGTATGGTTTGGTTTCTTCCACATATTTCTTATTCTTTATTTCTATGGCGCCACAAGGGTTCTGCAGCGCCTAACAAAATACATACGCAAATACGCAACACAAGAAAACCATAGCTTACAGCACAAAGCAACGCAGGAGAAGTACATGGTATATGAACATTACTGCATCGGGGACATGACATAAGAGCATTAGGGAGGCCGAAGCCAAGGGTCAGGAGACGTTGTGGGGAGTATGAAGTAGAGAGAAAAAGAAAGAAAAAGAAAGAAAGAAAGAAAAAGAGAAAGAAAAAGAAAGAAAAAGAATGAAAGAGAAAGAAAAAGAAAAAGAAAGAAAAAGAAAGAGAAGGAAAAAGAAAAAGAAAGAGAAGGAAAAAGAATGAAAGAGAAAGAAAAAGAAAGAGAAAGAAAGAAAGAAAAAGAATGAAAGTGAAAGAAAAAGAAAGTAAAAAAAGAAAGTAAAAAAAAAGAGAAAGAAAAAGTAAAAAAAAGGAAGAAGAACAGAAAATAAAGGAAAAAGAGAAAAAGTCTGAAATGAGAAAGGGAAAAAAGACAGATAAAGAAAGAAAGAGCCGGAAAGATGGGAAAGAAATAAAAAGATAAAGAAAGAAAGAAAGAAAGAAAGAAAGAAAGAAAGAAAGGAAGGAAGGAAGGAAGGAAGATATTCTTATTCATTACAAACATATCAATCAGATCTAAATGCACGGGGAAGTATACACATTCAATCTGGACTACATAGTATAGGTCTGTACTACAAATAGAAAATTAATCGCATTTTGTGCACAGTCTATTTTTCTATTCGATTTCGACTATATAGAAACACCATGTAAACAGGGCATTAAGGCTATAGTGCATCGTTAACAAAACGCACTCCTGCACATCGTTACAACCCTCTCCCTCGTCCAGCATGTCCGGACAAGGGAGGTCATCATTAACGATGGCCTTGCTGCAGCGGCAGTGCAGCCATCGCTCCCTCACCATGGTCACCCCCCTGTGTATATACACACACTTGCCGATGAAGGTCCCCCCTGCCGCCAATATCGGCTGAAAGCTAAACGGCGGTAACATTCTGTTTAGAAAAACTTCTAGTAAACAAAAAACACCCAAGTGACCAATCACGCTGCATGTTCTGCGCATTACTCTGTATCTCTGTTCCGCACACAGATAACTGCGCAGACATACAAGGGCATTGTAAGAGTTGGCTTCCACTAAAGGTGTGTACACACGGTCAGATGTGCCTTAAGATGCGATCCACGATCAGATCGGATCGCAAGGCACATCCGATTTGCATACAATCTTGACTATATAGTGCAGATCTGCACTATATAGTCAAGGCAGCCAAGACTTTCTGGCTTACGATACGTGAACGCGCATCGGGATCGGATCGGGATCGCAAGGGTTAAAACCCTTGCGATCTGCTTCCGATCCGATGCTGACTATATCGTCAACATCGGAAAGGAAATCGGACCGTGTGTACACAGCATTACACTCGGCATCTACTGGAATCATTACAGAGATTACTGCAGCCTCCGGCCGCACCAGTTACTCTGACATTATCAAGTCTCCTGTACTTAACCAACATTATTATTATTATAAAGTCCCATGTACTATAACAAGCTGAAGCTTGTGCTACAATGGTATCATCTGACAGATTTGCCAGGGATTCTTATTCTTCGTAATAAAGGCCCAAATACAGAAATGCCTCGGATGGGCCTCCTTTCATAGTACGGCTCGCAGGGTAACGCTGATCTGTAGAGTCGTGTTACCCTGCAGGGTAAGACTCAGCCTCTTTCGCTTCCTTGCACAGCAACGCTACTGCCAGGAGATGACAGCACTCGCTGTGTGTAACAAAGGGTCCTGTCACAGCAATCCCCCCTCCCGACCAGGCCATCAGCGCCTGCTGTGCTGGCCACATATGCCTGGAGAGGGCCAGCTAGCCACTTACAGACTTTTTCGCTTCTAAAATTGTCCTATGACAGACATTTAGGGGTAAATTTACTAAGTTGGGAGTTCTATTGAAGAATTACCCGTTTCCCATAGCAACCAATCAGATTCTACTTATTAATTTATTTAGCACCTTTTGAAAGATAATACATAGAATCTGATTGGTTGCTATGTGAAACATCCCATCTCCAATCTTAGTAAATTTAACCCAACGTACCCAGTTATCAAAGTATAGATATTAAAATTCTATGTATTATAAACTAAAAATATATTAAAAATCAAGTGCAGGTTTGTTTTGACCCAGAAATTCCCACCACAGAACCGCCCCCCAATCCCTGGATCACCGTGGTTCCACTGCCCCCACCACCATTCACAGCAGTGACCAGGTGGCAGGCTCGGGGATGTTCAGGGCGGCTCCGGGGGACTCACGCGCCCGAATTCCCGAGTACTCTCGAGAAGCCCCTGATGCAAGCGCCTGCTCACTGCTGAAAATGACGGCAGCGGTAGCAGCAGGGGAAGCTCGGCAATCAGGCAGTAGGGACTGGCTGGAGCCTGGTGAGCACGTGGGGGGAAGAAATAGGGGGGTGGTAATGCGCCATTGCTGCACAGGTGGAGGCACCACTAACACACACCTCTTTATTGATGGTACGCCCGGAAATCAAGACACCAAAAAAATTTGAAAAACCCAAGTTGACTTTTTTCTGTGCTGATCTTTTCCATGTTGACGTTCTGTTTGTGTCGATCTTTTGTCAATGTTGACTGTGTGAAAGTCGACCTAATGACTGTTGACTAGACATTGGGCCTGATTCACAAATGATCGCATGGCTGCAAATTATCGATAGACTGCACGTGCGTACGGCTCGTAGTACACATGCGCAAGGCAATCCTGCAATAAAATCCAGCTACTTTTTTTTTTTGATCGCTGAGGGGAAGTCATGTGACGTCAGCTCCGGCCCGATCAGCCTGATGCTATCGTAGCCGCTGAGAAAGTCCTGGGATACGCACACACTGGGAAATCATTCCATGGTCAGTGATTGTGAATGTATTTGCAGCGAATGGATATTTACGCAAGCTGTACTATGCAATTTGCACGTTTGCAAGGGGCGGGATTTCACTCTGGCGGGCGGTGTATACATGACCGCAGGGCTCCCAAAATTAGCAGCAGTGTGATCAGGTCTGAATTAGGCCCATTGTCTGTGAGCTATACCACACCCTTCAGTAAAACCATCGGACAGTTTGATGCATTTATGATGACAGCCCAAAAGTTCACATTTTTCTGGGACAGTTCCATGTTTTATTTGCCGCTATTTTGTATAGTTCCTCTTATTATGCAGATAAGATGTAGTTCTCATGGTCTATAACTACGTATAAGTTAATATTTACACTCATTCAGTGCTGGGTCTCGCCAGATTACCCCCACTGGCGAGCGGACGCTACATCTGACTGGGACATATGTCCCAGTTTCCTGTCGGCGGGGAACTGAAACACTGAACATCTCCGCTTCAGGAAGACGGGTAGGGTTAGGGGGGGGAAGCGGGGAGGTGGAGGACGGCGATGGGGGGGGGGGGCGGCGACGACGTGGCGGGGAGCCGGGGGGAGCTCCGGTTGAAGGGGATGCACGTGCGTCTCATGTGCGTGCATACCCTTCCGGCGGCTGGAGGGGGTTGGCGGATCCACCGCCAGCTCCTGCCTGAATGAGAGGGGATCCATCTGTACTTACTGCATATGTACTAACATTGCAGCTCGTCCAATAAGAGCTGTCCTTAGCAATGCACTTCAGTGCTTGGACCTCTCGATCTACGACCCTGCAGTCCCTCAGTGAAGGCACAGATTGGTGCTGGCGGTCATTGGGCATACTGGAATAGATGCGGTAGGAAGCCCACAGGCGTCTATGGGGTAACACCAGCTATAGCGGATTCCTGCTGACGATTAGTATAGTTGGTAGTACAGTGTAGCCTAGACAAGCAATACCACATCAATGACAAATAATGACGTAGGTTCCGTTATACTGATATCTTGTGTTTTTTTTTAGCTAAACGGAGAACACAATAAGTTTCCCGCTCTTTGCAAAGCAGCATGGGACAATTGGTCACAACTTCCTCTCCAGCCGTCTCAGTTGCCAGGGCAACCTCAGCCGGCACTTTACTGTACAACATTGGGAAACAGTCTATGTGTTGACCTGTGGCATCGGGCCTCAGCCAGGTGCTAACAGCATCAGCGGCGCTACCGATCCATACCTCGGACTAAATGGTGCTCCCTACCTTGGACTAAATGGTGCTCTAGTGATATTGCCTTGTAAAATATTGCCCCCTTTTTTTTTTAAACTGTCGGCATCCCACATGGCCACTGAACCCGGAGACGATTACATTTGGCCGCGTGTTTTTTTTTTTTTAGGGGATCATTTCAAATTGTGGTGACACCAAAGGTCTGTCTACCTGTCCATCTAGCATCTATCTATGAAAATTCTGACTAATTCTTGGGGTGTATGGAAAAACGGGTGCCGCTTTCCATTTTCAGTCCTATAATTGAATAGGAAATCCCTGCAACTGTGGGGGGGGGGGGGGGATTCCCACCGCCAATTGAATTACCCCCCAACTGACCCTTATACAGTCTATGATAAGAGTGAAGAACCTCCATCTCCCATCCCAATTCCTACACAGGCTACACAGATGTCTTCACATTATAGCCTCTATTCACTAATAATTGCTCGCTCCATTAAGTAAATTAGCCAGTTGTAATAAACACTGACATCAGATCACCAAAGGCAAAATGTCATCTCTTCATGTTAAATACCACCCCCCACTGTATATCTAAAAGGCACACTCTCTAGGGACAAGAGAACATTTCCGACATGACCCATTTAGGCCTCTGCTAAGGGCTGAGCCATGACCGGCAATGACAGCTGGGTTTAAGTGCAAGATCCCCCTTGCTCTGGGGCATGACTTTTGAACCGCAGTTCCCCCAGCACCGAATGACCTCTCCCTAATGAATTCTGACGTGTGAAAGGTCACGACCTTGCCGAACAATGCAGTTACACAGTAGTATTCTGCCCGGTCCTAGTGCTTTTACGAGTGACTATAGCATCACATTGAACCACCTTGAATATACTCTATTATGTAAATTATTATTAATATTTTTTTAGCATACGTGTTAAGTAACAATTATATTTGGTGGCCTAAAATTGCCAAGTATTAGTTTTATTATACCCCTTTTCCACCAAATTCCCGGGTCTGACCCAGAATTTTTTTAACTGGCATTTTGCCGGGTTGTACCTGCTTTGTCCAAGTTTTCACTGCAATGTAGTTCTGGGTTTTTCCAGAGTTGCCTCAATTTCCACTGAACCCTGTTAAACCCACCAAAAAACAGTGGAGGTCAATGTAAATAATTTTGTCACTACAGTAATTGGGGGAGGGGGTAGCTGTCAAGAGGCTTCCTTGTGATTGCCTCTGTGTTTGTGCATGTGTGAGAGAGAAAGATGTAGTTTCACTTGCTGCCAACAGATGGCAGTGTTTTGCAGACACAGAAACAGACACTAGACATATTTGTCCCGTTTTCTGCGGGAACGTCCCATTTTTTTTTTTTGTCCAGCCCAGGCCCAGCAGCATCCCGCGGCGTGGGGGGGAGGGGCAGTTGGAGTCCCTTTAGCCATTTCCACTGAGCCGATTCCTGGGTATAACCAGCAATTACTTCGGTTTTTGACAGTGGAAAAGGGGTATTATCCACATCTGAGAAAATCCGTCTGACTGAGCACAGTTAACATTTGCTAGATCAGCCGGTTAGTCTGGAAGAAATTGAGGTAGCAATTGCTGGATTGGCAGGGGGAAAAGCCCCGGGTATAGATGGACTCCCGGCAGAGTTATATAGAGCATTTGGAAAAACTCTGGCCCCTAGATTATTGTACCTTTATGAGCAGACGGAGCTGGAGGCCACCCTATCGAAGTCTATGTCAGAGGCCGTAATTAGTGTCATTCTTAAAAAGGGCAAAGACCCATTAAAACCAGAATCATATCGCCCAATCTCGTTGCTGACGGTTGACGCAAAGATATATGCGTCGATACTAGCGGGGAGATTGAATTCCGTCATAGATGAAATAATCCATATAGACCAGACGGGGTTTAGGGCTGGCAAGTCTACAGCCATTAACCTCCGAAGAGTGTATACATACCTGCAAACGGCCTCATTGATACGGACTGAGATAGCGGTGGCCTCGTTTGACACGAATAAGGCCTTTGATTCGTTGGAATGGATCTATTTAAGAGCGGTGTTGGAAGGATTTGGGTTTGGATCCATATTTATAGAAAGAGTATTTTCCATATATCGGCAGCCTACAGCTAGAGTTTCCATTAATGGGTATGTCTCGGATAGTTTTCCTTTAAAGCGGGGAACTAGACAGGGTTGCCCGCTTTCCCCCTCCCTTTTTTCAGTGGCTATTGAGCCAGTGGCGTGTAGGCTCAGAGAATACTTTAACTCGTTCGGTGGGGGACATGGTGTGATGGGGGGCCTCGTTTCGTTGTATGCCGACGATCTGTTGGTAGGCATGCCGGACCACCGGAGGGATCTTCCCCGAATATTGTCCTATCTCCAAGAGTTCGGAACTTATTCAGGGCTAGTGATTAATAAAGACAAGTCACATCTCCTCATGGCTCAGGTAGAGGAGGGGGAGGTAATACATGAGATAAATATTGATATTCCTAGAGTAAGTAGCTGTTGCTATCTGGGTATCAATATTTCAACTGACTCGGGAGAGTACATCGCATTGAATCTTGTTCCCCTGATTAACCAGGTTAAAATAAAGTGTAAAAACTGGATGAAACTGCCTCTGACTAATATAGGTAGAGTCAATTTAATAAAAATGATAATCCTTCCGAAAATTTTATATGTTATACAACATTCCCCGGTCTATATACCAATCTCAATCTTCAGGAAATTAAAAGGGATATTAACCTCATTTATCTGGAGGAATAAAACGCCCAGGATTGGATGCGATGTACTCACCCGAGATAGAGATAAAGGCGGATTGGCTTTGCCGGATTTTAGAATATATTACATAGCGGCTCAGTTGGGGCATCTATGGGAGTGGTTAAGAGATGAAGGGCAAACGAAAGAATTAGAGAAAATGATAGATCATGTTATGCCAGGTTGTTCATCTCTTCAGGTTATTCTAACGTCCCGATGTCGGAAAAAACATCCATATTTGGTAAATCAAGCTATTAAAGTTTGGAATTGGTGCTCGGATAGATATGGATATAATGGACTAGATCCAGATACAGCTATTTTTTCAATAGATACCTTACAAAAAAGGGAATTACAGCAACTGAGGTATAAACTTAACATAAATTCCATTGGACAAGTAGTACAACTAAATAGAATGAAACCTTTTAATATGCTACAAGATGAGTTAGGGTGGGGAGATAAGGAATTGTTTGGGTATTTACAGTTAAAAAGTGCCCTGGAGAACTATATTAAAAAAATAGGAAAAGAGATTCAGGATAGCCCAGTGAAAAACCTAATAAAAAAAAACGATAATAAAAAGAACACAGCTAAATTATATAAACAGATAATGGGTAAAATACATGAGGATGGGCTTAATAATCTTATGGATAAGTGGAAAATAGATATACCTGAGTTAACTGAGGAGGAATGGGATATAGCCTTGGCAAATATTAAAATTTCCACGAATTCATTAAGAATACAGCAAATACAATATAATATTGTTCACCGGATATACTTAACCCCACAAAGAATAAGCAAATTCTCAGGTAAAGAACCCTCCCCGTGCCCTAAGTGCAAACAGATGGGTGGCAATTTTTGGCATTTATTATGGAAATGTGGTGAAGTTCAAAAATTTTGGGTTAAGGTTCAGGATGTTATGGGTAAATTGGGCTACCCTCAGCAGGCGTTCTCCCCTTGCTCTATGATATTGGGAGTTTGGCCCGAGGGTAGGATGCATGCTGATATGAAGAAGCTTGGAATTGTGTTAACCTCATTGGCAAAGGTTTGTCTGGCCCGGACCTGGATGGCCGATAAGGTGCCGGCAGGGAAAGACTGGATCCGCCTTGTTAATGAGGTATTTAAAAACGAACAAGAGATTTATCTTGTTAGAAACAGTATGGAGAAGTTCTATAGAATTTGGGGATGTTGGTATAGATCTGTCTACTATGGAAATTAGGTAGGATATTAAATATGGTGACTAAGGTATGAATTACTGTAAAATAGAAGTGTGAGGGTAAAAAAGTTAAAAGACAATGCACGATATAACACAAAATTTGAATATATAAAGTGCTAGAGGTTAAAAAGAATGAAATATAATTATAATTAATTTTGGTGGTTAAAGGATGTATATAGAGTATCACTTAGAGCATCACTTTGAGTAAAAGATTATGTATAAAATATCACAAACTTTTTCAATAGATAATAAATTAGTGGTGAAAGAAATGAATTGATAAATATAGTTATGTTAAAAATAAGGTGCACAGGTATCACTGTAATATAAAAATATATAAGATATATTGATTTAATTTTTGAAGAAGCAAAGCAAAAAAGAAAATATTACACATATACACTTGTGAGATAGATATTTCGACTGTGTATAGGGGTTGGGGGAAATTTTGTAGGAAATTTTTCTTTTAGACAGATCTATACCACGAAAGTAAAACCGCATGTGTAGAAGAGCTATAAGGATGCAATGGGGGGACGGGTATTGGAATATAATGTTTTAAGATTAATGTACATTATGGAAGCAGACCATGTATGTTTTGTATGTTTAGTGTGGTATGTATAATGTATGTTATTTTCTATATAAGTGTTTATTTTTTGTATTGAGATATGAAAATCAAATAAATAAAAATGAAAAAAAAAAAAAAACATTTGCCACCAATGGATAATCCAGCGTTGGCAGAGATCTGTAGGTGTATTCATATACAGAAAATACATCTCAGTCGAGCATCTTAAATTGTCATTTGAGGTGACCGCTTTCAATTGTCAACAAAAAAAATCTAAATAAAGTTATTTGAACAGATCCCAGAATCTGTAGAAATAGAGGACTAAATGATAGAAGCAAAATATATATCCAGAAAAATGCGGCAAAACCGTAATTACTTAAACATGCTTGTAGTGGTCTATCCAGAGCATCAACTAGTGCTCATATAGGATTAGCCCGTAGGTTTAAACAGAACTGGCCAGCTCTATTCCTGACGGCTTACAGAGTGACCCTGTATTCTCCTGACCATTCCTGACACAGCGTGACATCCCAGCCTGGAGCTACTTTTCACTTCATTATAGGGTGTGACAAGAACCTTGGGCCATCCACATGTGAAGCTGCTTTTAATCTGAGAAAGCCGTTGGATGATTCATGCAATTAGAGTGGGGACAGTTGTGGTGTCAGAAATATCTTCTATTACACTGTGAGTGAATATTGAAGGACTACCATAGGCGTGCGCAGCCCATTTTATTAGGGGGTGCACCATTGGAAGGGCGTGTCTATCACCGCCTACTGGGCATGTCTATCACCGCCTACTGGGCATCAATACAAACTAAAAAGTTGGACAGGCGAGCATCAAAAATTTACATCATGATGCCCATTACACATTATGCCACACTCCGTAATGCCTATGAAACTTTATGCCACGCTCCGTAATGCCTATTACAAATTATACCAAACACCGTAATGTCCATTACATAGTATGCAAAATGCTGTAATGCCCATTACATCATATGCCACACACCATAAATCCCATTGCACATTATACCACACACTGTAATGCCAAGTCCACATTAGAACACGTCTTAATGCCTATTACATATTATCCCACATAAGTGCCAGACGTGGACAGTTGACAGGCAGAGAGGGGGGGGGGGGCGGCGGAGGAGAGGGGGGGGGAGGTGAGGGGGGGGGGGAGCGGCGGCTTCCTAATATCTTTGGTGGGTTTTGCTGGGGCAGGACAAACCTGCCCTAGTAGGTTTGTCCTGCCCCACCAAAACCCACCACTCAAGAGGTTAATTGCTAATTTTTCTCCTAGGAATAAAAACCAAACCTAGCTTGCTTCCTCCTAGGAGGAACACTGTGACTGCAGGCAGCCAGGTCACGACTCACGCTGGCTCCTGCTCAGCGTGGATATCATTTACGGCCTACCTCTGCCAGGGCGTGTGCTGCTGGGCTTGCTCTCGGACTCAGGCAGCAGGAGCACGGGAGCGCGGGCAGGAGGACAGGAGCGCAGGCAGGAGGACGGGTGTGCGCTGTGACGTCATCACGTCACGCTAGCGTGTGATGTTTATAGAGGTGGGGCCGGGGGCTAACTTGAATGGAGCCCATGGCCCAGCCAGCGCTTCCAAGTCACCCCCGCTGTGTTATGTGTGTACTGCGGGCTTGAGATCGGCGGCGGCAGGCAGCAGGCAAGTAAGGCTGTCCTGACCGCCACTGGCTAACGGTGCATTTTGCGTGCAATCGCGTGGGGGGTGCTGGCGGGCATTAGGAGGTGCCTGTGCACCCCCGGCACCCCCCGTGTGCACGCCTATGAGGACTACGCATTTTGAACATGAGAAGGGAACTAATGACTGAAAATGCACATGGATCGTAAATGTAATGCGGCCGCAGTTTGACTGACATGAAGCCGTCGTTTGGGGGTGGAAACCTGCTGTTTTCTGGGTGTGTCCGAAAAAATGCCGGTGCGCCCAGGCATTTTTGAGGAGGGTCTGTGATATCAGAGCAGACCACTTCGGTCACAGATTAGTAGTAGCCATTTATCTCTCATTATACCTGGTGGGTGTCTGAAACTTTGCAGGTATGATCCGACTAGTAAGAGTCCCATGTGTCAGAATCACAGAATGAGAGAACACATGAGATGAGCACACGCCTGCCAGCTAAAAGGAAACTCCTCCCACCAACTACTTTTAAAGCCACACCTCTGATTCCCCCAAACTCCACTCATCCACGCCCAGTTTCCAGCAAAGCCCCACCCACTCCCCCATTACCCACAACTGTATGGGTCAGAGGCCTTCTAACGTGATCAGTGGTGCTATTAGGCCTGTGGGTGGTGGACAGCTGCTAACGCCGGTTTCTGTAAACTGCAGGCAGAAATGAAAGTATGTCAGAATGAGGATGCAAAACCACATTACACAACTCTGCATTTCCTCTGAAACACTAGAAGGAAACCCTTATGCAAAAAAAGCATGATATGAGACTGATGGATAAGTTTGTGTGTTATATGCACTCCTGCACGAACTGCAAAATGTAGTAAAAACTCCCTATTCAGTTATCCCAAATTTCCCACATGTAATAAGCCCCAGCAGCCGGGATTCCAATGCAGAGGATAACACCAGCAAATTATGGCTTTACCATATAGAAGTCTATGGACTTCTTTCCGCAGCGCTGTCAGAGTTCAGTCACCGATCCCTACCAGCATGCCCCGCAGAGGGACTCTCGGGTCTCAGACCTGGAAGTCTGGAAGTCCAGGGATGGCACTGCATTGCAAAGGACAGCTCTTGTCGCAATAAGTGGGGCCGAAGATGTTAGAGCATCCCGCCCAATGGGTGAGATTTAATAGAATAGAATAGAATCAACTTTATTGGCCATGTAGGAATTTTTTGTGGATTACAGTGTAGCATCAAGCAGGGATGAAGGGGGGGGGGATTACATACGTTACATTAAGACATTAAATATGGGGGCACATGCCCGCCGAGCTGCACAGTGCCTAGGCAGCCATCAGCGGCGTCACTGGTCGTTGCAGCAGCCAGGTAGGTAACAATAAAAGCAGGGACAGTACAGTTGTCGCACAGGGAACACATACCCGCCAAGCTGTACAGCGCCTAGGCAGCCATCCTCGGCGCCACTGGTTGTTGCAGCAGCCAGGTAGGTGACTAAGGGGGAGATTCTCTATGCAAGAAATGCGGTAAAAACCCCGTTATCGGGGTTCTTACTGCATTTTGGGATGCTGTAAGCATCCCCCGCCGGGTTAATGGGCTTCTACCGCATCCCACCGCTGCCCCGCAACGACCCGCCGCCGCCCCGCATCACCCCCTCCTCCCTCACCTGTGTCCGGGCAGCACAGCGCAGTGCTGCCCGGATCTTTGACCTCCTCCCTGCACTGATCCTCTTCCGGGTGCAGGGAGGAGGAGAGCCCGGCGCAGCAGCAGCAGCGCCGGGTGTGTGAGGGAGGGGGGAGCCGCCGGGACCTGCTGGGACCCGGCGACTCTCACCACAAAGGACAGCTCTTAACGCAAGAGCTGTCCTTTGCTATAATTATCGCATATGTTAGAACATATGCGATAATTATAAATGCGATGGGCGGCGAAGGGAGGCGGAGATTCTTAGAGAATCTCCCCCACTATAAGCAGGGACAGTACAGTTTATCACACGGAACACATACCCGCCGAGCTGCACAGCACCTAGACAGCCATCAGCAGCACCACTGGTCGTTGCAGCAGCCAGGTGGGTAACCGTGAGCACAGTATGAGGTAACAGTGGGGCAGATGTATTAAGCCTGGAGAAGAGATAAACTGGAGATAAAGTGGAGATAACTTGGAAGAGTTAACGCACCAGCCAATCAGCTGTGTTTGAAATATGACAGTTGGGATCTGATTGGCTGGTGCGTTATCTCCTTCCACTTTATCTCCAGTTTATCTCTTCACCAGGCTTAATACATCTGCCCCAGTGTGAGCAAAGACAGCACAGTTGTAGCAAAGACAGTACAGTTATCACATAGAAGACACGGGATACATCTGGCTGAGTGCACTGTTTCTAGGCAGCCATTGCAGCGCCATCTTGAATCTTCCTGTAGGGAGAGCCGTGGGTAGCGTGGGTGGTGGTGGTAGGGGAAGAGAGAGTCAGTGAGGCCTGGGCAGAGTCAGTGAGGCCTGGGGCTAGAGTTGGTGGGGGTGGGGGAGAGAGAGTCACTGAGGCCTGGGCAGAGTCAGTGAGGCCTGGGGCTGGAGTTGGGTCCTCCCTGGGCTGAGTTCCACGCCACGTTGTCTCCTGGGGGCAGATGGGGGGGAGGGGGAGGGGGGGTGAGACTGGGCCCGCGGGAAAGCGAGCAACTTCAAAAAATTGCACTTCAAAATCAAACTGGTTTTGCAGTGTAAACGATTGCTGCTTTAAAAAACTGGAGATTTCTTCCCAAGTCTCTCACTTTCTGAATCTCTCATCCTATTAAATCTCACCCTATGGGGCCGATCCTATTAAGGGTGCGTGTTCCCGTTCAGGTGCCGTTTTTCAGCATTAAATTACCGAATTAACCCTAACTTGCACCCTTCGCAGGGCCGAATTAGCTGAAAATTGCTCGCACCTCTATGGAGGTGCAAGAGCTTTTCAGCGAATTCGGCCCGCCGTAAAGTGCGCCCGGTGTTGTGACAATTCGCAAACACTGGGCGCATCCGCACCCTTCGGGTGTAATAGGATCGACCCCTATATCTCCAAACCCGACCACTTCGCTCCTCACGGGATCTAAGTCTCTCATCCACACTCATTATTCGCTTCCATTCACCACTGTAGGACTTTCTTAGTGCTGGAAGTAAAGTACATACAAAATGACAGATGTATGAACCAGCGTTAAGTGCATTTACTGGGGGGATTACGTTTTCCCCAATGTATTACTAGCACACCTAACGTGCGCTAGTGACAGCCCACCGAGTTACGCTCGGCAGGGCTATCCCCTGCAATCCCCCCCCCCAGTGATTAGCGCCCGCTTCGCCAGCTCAGGGCTAGCGTTGTCCTATCCCCCACTGCGGGGACAATGCTAGCCCTGCTTCTGGCTCGGGCTGTGCCGGAGTTCTTGCGGTTTTAGCGAGATCTCGCTCATGCCCAGAAAGCCGGCTGGGGGGGGGGGGGAGGCTTGAGTGTGCATGCGCAGGGACGCCGGGGGAGCAATTAACGCTGGGCATAACGGCTCTCCTTATTGGCTTGGGGGGGGGGGTTAATACATTTGCTAATAACGGGTGCCCACTTCTCCTCATTATGCAGGAGAAGCGGGACCCGTTATTTTAAAAATGAAAACTACATTTTAATACATCTCCCTCAAAGTATTGACCCGATGGGTCAAAATCAGCGGCGTAACTATAGCACCGCAGCCCCCGCCACCGCGCGGGGGGGGGGGGGGGGGCGCTGTGCATGTGGGGGCGCCGGGAGCTGTGGTGCTATAGTTAACCCCCCCAATCCCCCGCAGACTTACCTATCTCGCTGGTCCCGGCGGCTCCGTTCTTCTGCTGAGGACCACCACAAAATGGCCGGCCCCATATAGCACACAGTTCTCTAAAACTGTCTGCTGTATGGGGGCGGCCATTTTCTGGTGGTCCTCAGCAGAAGAACGGAGCCGCCGGGACCAGCGCGATAGGTAAGGCTGTGGGGGTTTGAGGTGGGGTTTGCATGGGCGGCGGGGCGGGGGGGTAGGGGTGCTTGACTGGGCGGCGGGGGGGGGGGGGGGGGGCGCCCAAAACATAGCTACGCCACTGGTCGAAATTGCATGCAAAAGGGCCACATCGTACTAGTATAGGTACGTGTACACGCCTTTAGATTTTAGAAATATTTGTCAAACACTGTCTTATGGTTTGTTGACCAGGGCCTCATTCAGACCTGTTAGAAAGGATGAATTTCTTGCCGGTGGGGCACATGCAACATGTGCAGAGAGTTAGATTTAGGTGGGGTGTGTTCAAACTGAATTCTAAATTGCAGTGTGAAAATAAAGCAGACAGTATTTACTTTGCACAGAAACAAAATAACACCCAAACACCTAACTCTCTGCACATGTTACATCTGCCCCACCTGCAGCGCAGTATGGTTTTGTCCATCTGCAAAAAATTGCAGCCTTGCTAAAAGGCCTTCAGTCCCAAAGGGTGTGTTCCCTGCTACTTTAAAACAGAAAGGATATTAGAAGTCACCAGAAACTCGCTCCCCGTCTGTGGTCTAGTTACGGTTGCTGTTATACGGCCAGGGGACTCCTCAGCGTCATCTAATGGTGTTACATTTTACCACGGATCAAGGATTACTCCCGATACTTTACAGGCTGCAACATGTGTGTGATTTGCATGAGACCGCCGTTACATTACAGCTCCCAGATTCACCACCCTGTGCTTGGATCTGGCGCAGACAGGCGGATTCCCATGTAATAATACATATCGACAGTGCCGATAATCACAAACGCAAAGCCGTCATGTGTATGTTTATATTCACTTTTGATCAAACGGCTGCAGCTCAACGACTGCCCGATGTAATATTTAGCATTCCCAACATTTCTGTTGGTTTCTGTCTTCAGGGATGCCTTGTAGATCTGGGTGAGGTAGTGGGGGTTTGAAGATATTCGTGCTCCCTTAGGAAAATCTAATGGATTTCCTAAACTAACTATGCAGTAAACCACTGCAGACAGACCATTCTCTGTCGTGCAGGCTCTGGGTTAATGACACAGTACTGAAAAAAAGGGGCTAGCGCACACTCGGGCAGGAAATGGCTGGCAGCCTGGGCTGCGTGTCAATACATAGGGGGAAGTGCATCAAACCTTGGAAGGAGATAACGTGGACAGAGAAAAAGTACATAGCAATCAGCTTCTGACTGTAACTTTTTAACACAGGCTGCAACATGGCAGTTAAGAGCTGACAGGTTGGTCGTTTATCACTCTCCACTTTATCTTTCTGTAGACATATACACACACACACACACATACTGTACATACACACACACACACACACACACACACACACTAGTACTGGGCAATGATAAAAATATTTAATCATGATTAATCACATTAAATTTTTGCGATTAAGTGCCGCTTACCTACATTCTCGATGCAAGGGGTTGCATGCTCATTGCCTGGGGGGATTACATGCTTGTTGCCAAGGGAGATTACATTCTCGTTGCCAGGGGTTCCAAGCTCATGGCAGGGGGGGATTGCATGCTTGTTGCCAAGGGAGATGACATGCTCATTGCCAGTGGTTCCATGCTCATTGTCAAAGGGAATTACATGCTTGTTGCCAAGGGGTTAAATGCTCATTGCCCAGGGGGAGTTAACTCTTAATTGCGGGGAGATCAGCACCGCAGATTCTATGAAAGCATTAGAGATCCTGCGCCCCTCCAAAGATGGCTGCCACCACAAAGTAGACAGCTGTTAGAGGTGCAGGAGTATTTGTAGCGTGTCTTCTGTGGCGGTGGCCATTTTGGAAGGGTCTCTAATGCTGTCCCGACGGCACCACTCACCCACCCCCCCCATCATTTGCCGCGCACTGCACATGTTAACGGCATTGAAAAAAATTGCTGCTGCGTCAATGCATTTACATGCCCAGCATAAATATATACATACATACATACATACAGATGACATTTCTTTTTTTCTACCACACTGTACTATACAGTGAAATCTGCAGGTAACTCCCTGACTCGCACAGACCTGGCCTTGTGTGTGCATACAGGAAGTGGCTCTCACTTATATGAATAAGGCATTGATGATCCAGACAACCTGGCATCACCAGTCTATTCCATTACCCCAGCCGGCTACACGTTCTGTTAGGCTATGGCACAGAAATGAATACAGATATAACTGCCAACTCTTCCTGCATTTCTGTGGCACAATTCTTCAAGTTTTGACCCTGGATTATTTTTTGTTCCTCGCCAACACTGACCCTGTTCTTAATATAGAAAAGGGGAAAAAATGTATGTAAATGAAAATATTTTTTTAATGATCTTGTTGCAGCGTGTTAGGTAATAAATTAGACATTGTCTCATTAACTGTACTCGTAATGACAGATGACGTAATGGTTAGCATTAGTGTTTCACAGCACTGAGGGAAATTCCTCCCAGGGATCTGTGTGGAGTTTGTACATTCTCCCTGTGCTTGTGATCTAGGGGCTCCGATCTCATGCACACGAGCTCTGTGTGGTTTCGTCCTCCCTGAAAGCAGAGTGCCATAGTCTACAGTGAATGGGCAGGACTCCGGGAACATAGTGCCATCGCCTTGTTCCCAGGGACATCTGTTATGGTGCATGTGCAAATCAATGAGAAAATGGCTGCCACCCCTATGTCCCTGTGATTTCTACAGCACTGCAGAGCAGAGACAGCACAGAGGTAAGTTAAATTATTTATGCAGTAGGTGCAACTACTTTAGATATCACATTGGCCTATGGGCTCCATTATCACTGGAGAGGGATCTTCCAATCCTCCTCCTGTAGCTGTGGGCATATGGGAAATAAAGACATAATTACACTGAAAGACTTCCCAATGACAAACAAAAGGGAATGATTAAATTATAATCATGCATTGCAAATAACAATGCAAAATGAATCTAGTGACTGAGTTAAATCGTGAAAAACTTGTATCGATATTTTGACATTCGACCTTCCCATTGTTAACGTACTACTTGTGTTGATATTCCAACCCTGCTGACCTTAGCTATGTCAACTTATTTCAAATATTGACATAAGCCTTGTGGACATTCAATGGTCGACACAATGCATGTCCACCTAAATAGGGGCAGCCTAGTGACCGTATCCCAGACGGACTGAAAATCATCTATATATATATATATATATGGAAAGAAGATGTAGAGGTGCGCTCAAGAAGTGGTTTCACCAGTCCACAATTTATAAAAATACAAAGTATTTATTCTTTACGGTAAAACAGTTTAAAAAGATACAGGTTATGGAATAGTTTATAATCAATTTCGTGGTACAGTACAGGACTTCAATCACAGGTGCATCATGATCATACGAGAAACCCTACGCGTTTCGTCCCCTAGGGACTTCTTCAGGGGTAGTACACCAAGATCTAAAAAGTGGTGAAATTATGCCATAAACATAATGATAATAGTTTTTTCAAGAGGTTTTTTAGAATAAGTTCAAAAAATAGCTTCTAGACATGGAAAGCAGGAAGAAGGAACAAATGAGGAGATAGAGAGGAGGAGGAGGAGGAGGAGGAGATGGTCAAAATGTGATCAACGTGGAACTGAAGGGGTGCAGACCCGAACATCCCAAGTTCACCTCAGTGAGAAGGGTCTATTTTATAAAAAATACACATACCGATAAGCTTTTTGAACCTTGATTAAATATGTGAATATGGGATTACACTCTTAGGTGAGTGCTTAAGATGGTGATGTAGTCACCGTTGTAGGTCTACCAATCCTGTGCTGGTTCATTCAATGGATTGCAGCGTTTTCTGGAAGTTTAATATAATATCAATAGATATTTTAATTAAGTCTCCTATAAATATCGGGACCAATATGATGCCGCAAAGGCAATCTGTTAGGTATATTAGAATTATACAATATTTCTTAAACCTCTATGATCCAATACATATGACAAGATGGATTCATAAGGGTTTTGGTTATCACAACCATATTTGGTGTCGATGATGGATTCTTATTCTTATTGGGGTGGATAGTGGTAAGTGTACATACCAGAATTCAGAGCGCAATAAACAGCCTCTTCAGCTGATGTCCTTTTCAACGTTACCGTCAGTTCTAAATAACAATAAATATTGGTCCGTTGAGAAGTGCATGTGCAACATGATATGGGGTATTGCCCCTAATGGCAGAGTTTATGGATGGGGTGCTGGCTATAACGGTATTAGCCAACATACTTCTAGGTGTGGATGGGGTTGGTACCCAGCTTAAATGGGGGATGTTTACAGGTAACCCCATCCACACCTAGAAGTATGTTGGCTAATACCGTTATAGCCAGCACCCCATCCATAAACTCTGCCATTAGGGGCAATACCCCATATCATGTTGCACATGCACTTCTCAACGGACCAATATTTATTGTTATTTAGAACTGACGGTAACGTTGAAAAGGACATCAGCTGAAGAGGCTGTTTATTGCGCTCTGAATTCTGGTATGTACACTTACCACTATCCACCCCAATAAGAATAAGAATCCATCATCGACACCAAATATGGTTGTGATAACCAAAACCCTTATGAATCCATCTTGTCATATGTATTGGATCATAGAGGTTTAAGAAATATTGTATAATTCTAATATACCTAACAGATTGCCTTTGCGGCATCATATTGGTCCCGATATTTATAGGAGACTTAATTAAAATATCTATTGATATTATATTAAACTTCCAGAAAACGCTGCAATCCATTGAATGAACCAGCACAGGATTGGTAGACCTACAACGGTGACTACATCACCATCTTAAGCACTCACCTAAGAGTGTAATCCCATATCCACATATTTAATCAAGGTTCAAAAAGCTTATCGGTATGTGTATTTTTTATAAAATAGACCCTTCTCACTGAGGTGAACTTGGGATGTTCGGGTCTGCACCCCTTCAGTTCCACGTTGATCACATTTTGACCATCTCCTCCTCCTCCTCCTCCTCCTCTCTATCTCCTCATTTGTTCCTTCTTCCTGCTTTCCATGTCTAGAAGCTATTTTTTGAACTTATTCTAAAAAACCTCTTGAAAAAACTATTATCATTATGTTTATGGCATAATTTCACCACTTTTTAGATCTTGGTGTACTACCCCTGAAGAAGTCCCTAGGGGACGAAACGCGTAGGGTTTCTCGTATGATCATGATGCACCTGTGATTGAAGTCCTGTACTGTACCACGAAATTGATTATAAACTATTCCATAACCTGTATCTTTTTAAACTGTTTTACCGTAAAGAATAAATACTTTGTATTTTTATAAATTGTGGACTGGTGAAACCACTTCTTGAGCGCACCTCTACATCTTCTTTCCCTATTCTCTATATCAGACTCCCACTAGCGGCGGGGTCTCCAGAGTAGTGCTGCTCACCAACAAGCGCAGGACGGGATCACAACCCCCCTTTCTCTCTCATATATATATATATATATATATGTCTAGTGTCCGTTTGTGTGTCTCCGAAACACTGCCATCTGTTGGCAGCAAGTGAAACTACATCTCTCTCATACCCTTTTCACACCAGAAAATGCAGGGACCCACCCAGGAATATGGCCCAGGAATCATGCCGGGCCATTCCCGGGTTGGCCCCTTTCACACCAGAAAAGTCCCTGCATTTTCTGGTGTGTGAAGGAGGCGTGCAGGAGGTGGGGAGGAGGCGGGCAGTTGGCGGGATGGCGGTGTAGGCGGGCAGGAGGTGTGTAGAAGCCTTACCCCAGTTGCTGGTCCTCCGTGCAGGCCATGGATCCACACAGGCGGCAGGCGCAAATGACGGGACAGCCGGCGGATGAAGAGGACGCAGCTCTCCGGTGCCCTCACTGCCGCCGGAGAGCTGCGTCATCTTCATCCGCCGCCTGTCCCGTCATTTGCGCCCGCCGCCTGTGTGGATCCCCGGCCAGACAGCACACGGAGGACCGGCAACCCGGGTAAGTATCCCCTACTCCATTCACACCGGCTAGGTCCCCGGGTTAAACCTGGGTACAACCCTGCTCCCTAGCAGGGTTGAAATCCTAGCATTTTTTGCCTGGATTTTGGAACCTTTCACACCTACGCTAGTCGCGGGTTGTTCCTGGGCCCAAACCAGGAAATTATGCTGGTGTGAATGGGGTATTACACACACATGCAAAAACACAGAGGCAACCCCAAGGTAGCAGACTAGCTTTCGAAGCATTTGCTTCAAGTGGGCTTACTAGTGAGAGAATATAAACAGTAAGGGAAAGCTCTTACCAGCTGAATGAGATACAAATTATTTATACTGTAGCTCTGCCATTTCTTCAGCTTATACCGAGGTGAACCCAAAATGTAAAACGTCTACATATTTGCACTGGTCGCAGGATTAAATACTATTTGCATTAGTTACACTGTTCCATTGACTGTACAAAGACCCTACTATGACAAATTAAAGGATATAGGTGCCAGACTGGTGAAATGTAGATTCACAGCCCATAAGATTAAAAAGAAATGAAACAAACTGTAAAATATATATATATATATATATATATATATATATATATATATATATGGTAGAGAGGTGCGTCACTCGGTCCTTTCATCAATCAAAAAAGACGACAGGACATGTCGACGTGTCAACGTTTCAGTGCTTTATTCGGCACTATCTTCAGTCCTATCATCTTTTTTGATTGATGAAAGAACCGAGTGCCGCACCTCTCTACCCTACATTGTGCTTATTTAAAGCTGTGGGAGCACCGGTGGAAATTACTTACAAGCATTGGGAGTGTCGGTCCTGCACCAGCCTATATAGATATCTCTTATATATTTAGCCAGATCTGTCACTCAACCCCTGTGGAGAACGTTCCTGTGTAGAACAGTTTCACTTTCATGTGTCTAACGTTCCACCCCCTTGACATCACCTCCCCCCGCCCAGCCAGGGCTACAGTACACGCCCACCATCCACCATTACTCCACAGCCACCATCCACCATTACTCCTGCACATCCCTACCCTCTGCCAGGACCCCCGCGACCCCCCCTCCCGCGAATCGCGGGACCCCCGCGACCCCCCTTACCGCGAATCGCGGGACCCCGGGGACCCCCCCTCCCGTGATTTGCGGAACCCCCGTGTCCCCCCCTCCCGCCATTCGCGGGACCCCGCACCCCCCCTCCCGCGATTCGCGGGACCCCCGCTTTCCACCCTCCCGTGAGTCTCGGGACCCCCGCGACCCCCCCTCCCGTGATTCGCGGGACCCCCGCGAACCCCCCCTCCCGCGAACCCCCCCTCCCGCGATTCGCGGGACCCCCGCGACCACCCCGGTATCCGGACTATTGTTAGACAGCACTTACATCGACAGCCATTACATCGACGACATGGTTTTAGGTCGACATACCATTAGGTCGACATGTCATTATGTCGACAGCTCATTAGGTCGACAGCTCATTAGGTCGACATGTTTTTAGGTCGACACTGCCATTAGGTCGACAGTGTCTATGTCGACAGTCAAAAGGTCGACATGGGTTTTTTCACTGTTTATTGAGCCGACATGTGCCGACAGGCGGTATTTCATGCCCTACTATCCACTAGGGCGTGGTGGGAGAATAAAATAGTGTGCTGAGCGCAGCGAGGCACCGTGCCCGAAGCATAGCGAGCGGCTGCGGTACACTTCAAACTGTGTCCATGTCGACTGTGTTGACATTTCGGCCAAAAAAACAGTGAAAAAACCCATGTCGACCTTTTGACTGTCGACATAGACTCTGTCGACCTAATGGCAGGGTCGACCTAATGAGCTGTCGACCTAATGAGCTGTCGACATAATGACATGTCGACCTAATGGTATGTCGACCTAAAACCATGTTGACCTATTGAGCTGTCGAACTAATGGTGTCGATGTAATGGCTGTCGATGTAAGTGCTGTCTAATATCCGTCCCAGACCCGACCACCCCCTCCCGCGATTCGCTGGACCTCCGCAACCACCCCCTCTCGCGAAACGCGGGACCCCCGCGACCCTCCTGCAAATCGTGGGACCCCAGCGACCCCTCCCTCCCGCGAGCCCCCTCCCGCGATTCGCGGGACCCCTGCGACCCCCCCTCCCGGCATTAAAAGGGCCCCCCGCGACACCCCCTCCCGCGATTCACGGCACCCCCCCCCCCTACTGTGATTTGCGACCCCCCTCCCGCAAGTCGCGCCGCCCCCTCCCGCGATTCACGGAACCCCCCATAGCGCCCCCCTCCCGCGATTTGCGGGTCCCCTCGGCACTTCTCGCGATTTGCGACCGCCCCCTAATTCACACATTCGGGGACCCCACCTCCCGCGATTCATGCCCCCCTCACGCAATTCACGGCACCCCCCACACCCCACTTCCTGCGATTAGCAACCCCCCACGACCCCCCCTCCCGCGATTCACGAAACCCTCCGTAGCGCCCCCCTCCCGCGATTTGCGGGCCCCCTCGGCACCTCTCGCGATTTGCGACCGCCCCGTAATTCACACATTCGGGGACCCCCCCTCCCGCGATTCATGCCCCCCTCCCGCGATTCACGGCACCCCCCATACCCCCCTTCCTGCAATTCGGAACCCCCCCTCCCGCGATTCATGCCCCCTCCCGCGATTCACGGACCCCCGCACCACCCCCCTGCGCCCACCCTCCCTTGATTCACGCCCCCCTCATGCAATTCACGGCAACCCCCCACACCCCCCCTCCTGCGATTCGCAGCCCCCCCACGACCCCCCCCTCCTGCGATTCATGACCCCTCCCGTGATTCACGGACCCCCGCACCACCCCCCCTTGACTCACGGCACCCCACGCGCCCCTCCCGCAATTCACGGTCCTCCGCAACCCCCCCTCCCGCAATTCACTAACCCCGACAACCCCCCTCCCGCAATTTGCGGACCCCCCTTCCCACGATTCAAGCCTCCCCGCGCCCCCGCCCACGATTTGCAGACCCCCGCCCCCTCCCGCTAACCGCGGATCCCCACACACCACCCCCCCTCCCGCAATTTGCAGACCCCCCCAGACCCCCTTCCGGCAATTCCACCCCCCAGCGGACCACCATGGCCCCCGCTCCCGCATTTCACGTACCCCCGTGACAATGGGGGATCCTGTAGCACCACAAGCAGGTACCGCCCCTAGGTGGGAAATCCGGCCCTGGCTGCCGCACTGCAGGTTTCCCCACTGCCCTCTGCACCAGCGCCACAACTTTTATCAATGTCTTGCCCACATACCACTATTATACAGCCTCCTGCTCTCATGCACGCTCACTCCCTCCCAGTGGGAGGAGACGCTCACCCACTGCCGGGAGCTGCATACTGTCCCCCACCCTCCTCCAGTTCTAGGGATGCCCATCGACCATCAATGATTTTCAAATAATCGATGGTTTATGGCCAATGTTGAATACTTTTGCCATCAATGTGGGAGGACACTGCCCTGCCTCCTGTTCTCCTGCCCCGTAACTTCCGCCAGTGGAGACCCGCTCACCCTGTGTTGCCCACATTCCCCTATCATGCTTTACCGCCCAGCCTCCTGCTCTCATGCACCCTAACTCCCACCCAGTCAGAGAAGACACTGACTCCTGTATTTCTGTGCTGCCACGCTGGACCCTCACCCACTGGCAGAAGCTGCACAGTGTCCACCACCCTCTTTAGTCCCCCGTATGCCCACACACCCCTATCACTACCCAGCTTCCTGCTCTCCTGAACTGTAACTTCCACCACTGGGTAATCGCTGACGCTGTGTTGCCCACATACCCCTATCATGCCTCATATCCCAGCCTCCTGCTCTCATGCACCCTAACTCCCACCCAGTAGGAGGAGACACTGACTCAGGGCCACCGTCCGGTACTCCTGTGCTGCCACGCTGGACCCTCACCCACTGCCAGAAGCTGCAATACAGGGCATCTTTCATACAATTCTAACCATATTTCTCACAATACAAATGTTCACAAATTAAGGGGCGTAGCCCCTTACGCCAGTGTGAAGAGCGCCCGTAGGGCGCGATGAATCACCTAGTATATATATATCTATATATATATAAAACCAAAAAGCCTACCAGAGGTAGGTAAGAACACTCGCCAAAAGAAACAACTGAAAATACTCCTAGTTGTTTTCAAATATAAACAAAGATTCAAACAAAAAAAAGGTTATTTAACCTGTTTCTTAGATCCATCTTCCAACGTTTCGGTCAGCCACAGTGACCTTTGTCAAGGAATGGAAAAAAAAGGGGGCAACAGTGCTGCACAGAAGTCTGGAGACAACGGGACCAATTCCCAGGAGAGGGGAAGCCACAAACTGCAAACCCCTGTGTCCGGCTATTTATACCTGTAAACACTGACGTTTTTGGCGCCATTGCGCCACTCGTTCCGGGCCGTGGAACGCAAGCCTAAGCTGCTTCCGGCCTATGGAACTTTCTGTGCTTCCGGGAGTCGCGGCCAGGACCTGCTGATATTGAATTTATGCTGGGGCCATAGGCCGCCCATGATTGTGACGCATAGTGTTTAAAAACCAGCGTCATGTGTGCTGGTCGCGATTATTGGACACCTGCTAAGATAGATGTCACATCCAGTCAATTGCATGTGGCTACTTGGCAGGATTATTGAATATTGTTGATTGATTATTTGTTTGCAACACGTCATTAGGTATTCACTTGGTTATTAGGGTTGTGCACTAAATTGCATTTTTGTTTTTTTTGTGGGTACTCTTTACCTAGCACGGCGCCCATCGTGGTCATCGCGGGCATTGAATGCACTAAAAAAATCGGGTGCGACGCGATGCCCGCGATTTCCCATAGGGAACAATGTTAAATTTCTCAATTGACCCGATTTTACTGTTCAATGCCTCAATTGACACGATTTTTCCATAGGAAACAATGTTAAATGGCCCACAGAGGCCAAATACCCACCCTAAAGTGTGAAATGGCCCCCACAATTGTTAACGCCACCCCACGATCAACGTGAACCCGAAGCGTGGCGAGCGCGATGCGAGGCCTCGAGGGGCGGCGGTACGCGTCCTACGACCTTTTCATACCCCCACTATCCACGTCGGCATGGAGTTGAGAATAGAATAGAGCCCGAAGCGTGGCGAGCAGACGCGGATACCTGTGAACCCCGCGAAGGGACATGTTTATCTGTGAAGGTATCCGCGTCCGCTCGCCACGCTTCGGGCTCGGTGGCTCGCTACGCTCGCCACACTATTCTATTCTCAACTCCACGCCGACGTGGATAGTGGGGGTATGAAAAGGTCGTAGGACTATGGAAAAATCGTGTCAATTGAGGCATTGAACAGTAAAATCGGGTCAATTGAGAAATTTAACATTGTTCCCTATGGGAAATCGCGGGCATCGCGTCGCACCCGATTTTTAGTGCATTCAATGGCCGCGATTTTTTTACCTGCGATGCCCACGATCAAAATCGTGGGCGCCGTGCTAGGTAAAGAGTACCTTCTTGTGTATTGACCTGGCCAGCATCTGGCTTCCCGGGTCATCTCGGTTACATGTGTGGCATCACCTTTTAGATGTCACAAGGAGTGGTTCTTTTGACACTCCCTGAATGTCGCCGCACACGGATCCACAGCTAAAGATCCACTAATGAATAAAAATAGATGGACACCCACTAACAAACTTAAAACAAAATATAAAGTATAAAATAAAATAACTAATATACAAAAACAATAACATAAGACACTGATAGTGCAGCATAGATATGTCTAAAATGTGGACATAAATAGGATGAGGAGGTGGTGGTTCCCGCTGTGGCACCGCTTCTACCATCACTAAAACATTGTTCTTTCTGATTATCCAGCTCATCATGTGTGTCCTGTATATAGGGACAACACACTGATAGCATCTCATGTGGATGCTAAACACACTGTCTTTTGTTTGTTTTATTTGTATTTGTGTGTATTGATTTATCGCATGTGGGTATATAATCTGCATGATGGGGTGGTCCTCCGTTGTTCACCGGCCTGTCTTGTTACGTGCCCGGCTTATACCTATTAATGTGTCCCCTTAATGACATAATGGTGAGGGGGAGGCTATTCCCGCTGTGGAGCCGCCCCCATCACTATGGTTACAGAATGCTGGTATCAGTATCTCAGACGATCCTACCGCAGCTCTTTACAAAGTTGAGAGTGCGGCATAGTAATGCCTGGAGTGTGATGACGACTGGGGATGGTGGGACGGTGGCACCCGATTTAATGTTTCTTCTCGAGCTGTCCTGGCCGCGACTCCCGGAAGCACCGGAAGTGCGGCGCGTGCGTTCCATAGGCCGGAAGCAGCTTAGGCTTGCGTTCCACGGCCCGGAACGAGTGGCGCAATGGCGCCAAAAACGTCAGTGTTTACAGGTATAAATAGCCGGACACAGGGGTTTGCAGTTTGTGGCTTCCCCTCTCCTGGGAATTGGTCCCGTTGTCTCCAGACTTCTGTGCAGCACTGTTGCCCCCTTTTTTTCCATTCCTTGACAAAGGTCACTGTGGCTGACCGAAACGTTGGAAGATGGATCTAAGAAACAGGTTAAATAACCTTTTTTTTGTTTGAATCTTTGTTTATATTTGAAAACAACTAGGAGTATTTTCAGTTGTTTCTTTTGGCGAGTGTTCTTACCTACCTCTGGTAGGCTTTTTGGTTTTGTGCATGAACACAGGCAAGCCTGTGGTCCTTAAAGAACACCCCACGGTTGCCATAACTATCATTGTGCGAGTGCAGGCTTTTTGTGGATCTTATAGTATATATATATATATATATATATATATATATATATATATATATATATATATATATGAGACACTTACCCCCTCAGAGAAAGGATGGATCCGGCACACGGTAGTATAGGTGAAGAAAAAGAGGTTTATTAAGAGTGCAACATTGCACTAAGTGACAGCTGCTGACCTGACAGCCGTTTCAACTGCTGGGTGCAGTTTTCATCAGAGGTGAGGCACAGTAGTACAGAGCAGGTTCAAATAGCTTCAAATTGCGCCAAAAATCATGCAAATGAGGTCAACCAAGCCTTCCTGCATCACTGCAGCTGAGTGACAGCAGGGAAGGGGAGGGGCGTGGCTCTATGATGCTATGGGAATCCCCAGTGTGTCATCAGTCTCAGAAGGAGACTGGCTCCGGGGTCCCGTGTGTACTAGTACTGTGCGGCGGCAGCTGTCACGGAAAGCACAGCTGAGCCGCCGGGAAGGTGATTGCAAGGGGTGCGGGGAAACAGTGCGCCTAAGGCACTGAGTGGCAGAACGGAGGCTGATGTGTATGGAGCGGGTGTGTGCACTAGCGGGGCGAATCGGCAATGATGTACTTGGTTGGCCCCATCTACAGCACAGACGTGTACATACAAATATGGGCTGGTACGGGGGTAACATGGCATATACAGAAAATAAGGCATATAAAGAAAATAAATAAAGTAAAGCATA
Organism: Crinia signifera; assembly: GCF_055691185.1. Taxonomy (NCBI): domain Eukaryota; kingdom Metazoa; phylum Chordata; class Amphibia; order Anura; family Myobatrachidae; genus Crinia; species Crinia signifera. The sequence goes on from NC_139225.1 coordinate 31,207,654, forward strand.
ACAGGATATGTCTAGTCATTGGCAGCAGCATAGAAACATCTGTAAGGAGAGAAGTACATAGAATCCTAAGTACTTTATAAAACCGGTCGACACACGGCGGTGTTGACATTGAGGCAGTACATAGAAAATGGTCAAAACAAACCGAAACGACGACACACAGCAGTGTCGACAATTATAATCAGAATCCTAGCCTCATGTTGACTGCAGTAGAGTAATCTATGCCATAAACGCTGACACAAGGTCCGGGCACCCAACTGTGTCCAGATTCTGTTCCAGTAGGACCAATGATAAGTGTGTCGTCGTTTCGGTTTGTTTTGACCATTTTCTATGTACTGCCTCAATGTCAACACCGCCGTGTGTCGACCGGTTTTATAAAGTACTTAGGATTCTATGTACTTCTCTCCTTACAGATGTTTCTATGCTGCTGCCAATGACTAGACATATCCTGTTATGCTTTACTTTATTTATTTTCTTTATATGCCTTATTTTCTGTATATGCCATGTTACCCCCGTACCAGCCCATATTTGTATGTACACGTCTGTGCTGTAGATGGGGCCAACCAAGTACATCATTGCCGATTCGCCCCGCTAGTGCACACACCCGCTCCATACACATCAGCCTCCGTTCTGCCACTCAGTGCCTTAGGCGCACTGTTTCCCCGCACCCCTTGCAATCACCTTCCCGGCGGCTCAGCTGTGCTTTCCGTGACAGCTGCCGCCGCACAGTACTAGTACACACGGGACCCCGGAGCCAGTCTCCTTCTGAGACTGATGACACACTGGGGATTCCCATAGCATCATAGAGCCACGCCCCTCCCCTTCCCTGCTGTCACTCAGCTGCAGTGATGCAGGAAGGCTTGGTTGACCTCATTTGCATGATTTTTGGCGCAATTTGAAGCTATTTGAACCTGCTCTGTACTACTGTGCCTCACCTCTGATGAAAACTGCACCCAGCAGTTGAAACGGCTGTCAGGTCAGCAGCTGTCACTTAGTGCAATGTTGCACTCTTAATAAACCTCTTTTTCTTCACCTATACTACCGTGTGCCGGATCCATCCTTTCTCTGAGGGGGTAAGTGTCTCTTATTGCTCTATTATGTTCCTGGCACCGGATTTTTATTGAAGCCACGAGTGCCAACCCGATACACCTACTTACATATATATATATATATATATATATATATATATATATATATATAGATAGATAGATAGATAGATAGATAGATAGATAGATAGATAGATAGATAGATAGATAGATAGATAGATAGATAGAGAAAAGGGGGTTGTGACCCAATCCTGCGCTTATATGTGAGCAGCACTACTCTTAAGACCCCGCCGCTAGTGGGAGTCTGATGTAAGGGATGAAGAAGGAAGGTGTAGAGGTGCGCTCAGAGGATGGTTTTACCAGTCCACCAATTGTAAAAAAATACAAAATATTTAATCTACACAATAAAACAATTTAAAATACATTTGTTTGGAATCGTTTACAGAGATTTTCGGTGGATCCTTGTAGTTCAATACAAGACTTCGATCATAGGTGCAAAATGATCATACGAGAAACCCTACGCGTTTCGTCCCCTAGGGACTTCTTCAGGGGTAGTACACCAAGATCAAAGGACTTTTTACACCTTGATTAGGTACATCTATATTGAAACACACTCTTGGGTGTGTACTTTGAGTGGTGTGGTCACCGTTGTTGCTCTGACAACCCTGTGATGCTCCACTTAATGGATAATATAATGATTTCGTCCAGCATCTCCCCCATACAGCATGTGCAGTAGTACTATCACTATTGAGCAGCAGACAGTGAGGACTCGGGAGCTGCCTTTTTTCAAGCGATGCGTTCCCCGGAATTCCGTTTTCGCTTGGCAGGGTATCGCCACCCAGAGGGTGGCGATACCCTATAGAAGCCTATAGGCTTCTATCGCCGCCCGCGCCCCCCCCCCCCCCTCCCATCCTCCTGATCTCCTCCTCCCCCAGCAGATGTCACAGCCGGGAGGACATCCAGCTTCAGGGGGGAGGAGGAGACGCAGGGGGACGCTGGCAGCCGCCGGGAGGTGACGGAGACCCCCGCAGACCACATCAAAGGTATCGCGGGGGTCTCCGTCACCGCAACCCGATGCTAGCCGCATATGGTAGTACATATGCGGCAGCATCGCGGCGGCTGCCAGGCGAAGGGCGGCGATGTATATTAATACATCCCGCCCAGAGAGAGAAAATCCTGAAAATATAAAATACTCGTTACAAGACGTTAACATGTGAGTGGAATATTAAGAAAATTCTATTATGTGTACAACAGCAATATTTTAGAATGAGCTAAGAATCGTGCTTACTAGGGGGGGGGAATTTACTAAGATGCGAGTTCTATTTCACATGGGACGTTGCTATGGGCAACCAATACGAGTATCTATTATCTTCCAGAAGGTGCTAAATAAATAAGTGGAATCTGATTGGTTGTCCATAGCTACATCCCATGTGAAATAAAACTCCCATCTAAGTAAATTTCCACCTAGGAATCGACCAATCATCAAGCAGAGCAGAAAATATCCTAGCCAATCAGAATACTAAATATTCTAGCCAGTCTCTGCACTCGGAATATGAATCTTTGACTACCTTGTACAAAATCTGCCTAATTTTGTTGGCAATTAAAAACATACCTCCCGACTTTCTGGTCCTGTTGATTGGGATTATGCCTGAGGAGGCGTGACCTCGCAGGGATGCCGTAGCATAAAAGCCACGCCCCCGTTCTGAGCAGAGCAGCGGCAGGCCGAGTCCCAGCAATCGGGATTCCGACGTCGGGCTAATGACTGTCGGTGTGTTATACCACACCCACGGCAGGCAGGGGGAACTCCCAACTGGCTCCCACCGGGGAGTCACTGCCAGTCCCGGGCAGAATGCGGGAGAGTCCCCCAAAAATACGGGACTGTCCCATGAAAATCGGGACAGTTGGTCGGTATGTATATAGAGCAGATGTATATAAATCCTGAAATAGCAATCCATAGCAGTCTGCAGAATATGGGTAATGTTACTATATAAATACAAATATGCCACAAGTGCGGCATTTCAGCTACAATGAGAAGTGGTTCACCACAATAACCAAATGTGTACCTCTCATAATCAAAGGGATTGACGTTCAAGTACTTACAGCTACAAATAGTAAAAACATAAAAAAAATTGTAATTTGTGAACCTTTTGCTGTTCCTACAGTATCAATAGCATCAATTATCATCATTTCTGCACGCATACAACATTGTGGGCGGTGGGAGTGGGGTGGCAGGCTGGGAGACTAGCCCATGGGAACGCCCAGCGTTTCATGGGCGTTCCATGAAACCACTGGCCATTCCCATGGAGATTGTCCGGTGACGCTGGCGACAGTAGCAGGTAGCGGACATCACCGGATGTCAGCTGCCTGCCCACTTCCTTCAGAATGCCTGTGAACATCTAAGATCTTAGATCTGCGTGTGCCTTCCACATCATTCGATGGTCTGCGACCATCGAATGATGTGGGAGTTCCCTCGCAGGCTGCGAATGGATGTTTATGTAAAACATCCATTCACAGCCAGTGCGAGCGTACACACACTTCGAATGGGTGGCGGTCAGGCCAACATTTGCAGGGCAGGGTTTGGGGTTTGCAGCCTTGCAAATCCATCAGGATAACCCCCTTAATCGGATTCAGACCTGGTCGCTAAGCAACGTAAAATCAAACGCACGCCCCCCCACCGCCACCCGTACACTTACACATCCGCCCGCACAGAGTAAGAATCATTAGGGGCGAGATTCAGCCAGCTAAAAATGACGTAAAAACCCAGTTTTTGAGGTTTTTACCGCATTTTCAAATGCAGCAAAGCCCCATTGCTGGGGCTTCGCTGCGGGGGGTTACGCCAGTTCCTATTTGGCGTAACCCCATGGAAGCCTATGGGCTTCCCTTCGCGTCCCCCGCCGCCCCGCGCGAACTCCGCCGATCAGCGCTGCACCCCCCTCACCTATGTCCGGGCAGCCTCCTGCTGTGCTGCCTGGACCAGTGATCTCCTCCTGCCTGCACCACTTCTGAGTGCAGGGAGGAGCAACCGGAGCCCTTACAGCTGTGTAAGGGTTCCGGCAGGGAGGGGGGTACCCGGTGCACATCGCCGCCCATCGCTTTTGCGTTAATAATCGCATATGTTACTGCATATGCGATTATTAACTATGCGAATGCCGGCGATGTGCACCGGGGATTATTGGTGTATCTCGCCCTAGATGGTAAGTAAGCCAGGATTTATTTTATATTTGAATGCTTTCCAACGATTTGGGGGTGGGTGCTGAGGTCATGTGACATCATCCGACTGCCCCAAGTAGTTGGTGGCGTCCGAAAAGCATTTCTATGGGAGTGCCCACCGTTTTTGTGGGCATGTCGATGAAACATGGGGTGCTAACCCTAAAATGCCCCTGGTCTTCAGTCAGGCAGTAGTGCCCCGGCAAATAAAAAACTAGCACCCACCACCATCGGGGACGGGGATGAATTCGGACCTGTACGTACAGGCCTGAATCGGCCCCCAAGTGTGTCAACAACTTGTGGGAAGTATTGTCTACATGCACATGCTGAAAGATTACACACGCTGCATTAAAGATCAGCATCTAACATTGCTGCGGCCACGAATAAATGTTACAGATTATGGAATCCAAGTACTATGATGCTCACTGGAGTAAATCTACTAAAATGGGAGTTCTATCGAATATGGAATGCTGGCCATAGCAACCAATCAGATTAAACTTCTTATTTATTTATCACCTTCAGGAACATAATAGATAATGGGCGGGATGCACAAAGATTCACCGCCCCTCTCCGCCGCACGCCGCCGCCTACCGCATAGCTAATTATCGCATATGCACTAATATATGTGATAATTATTGCTGACAGCTCTTGCGTATATGACAGCTGCCCTTTGCGTTGCGGCGGGGATGTGCAGCGGGGTCCCCGGCGGCTCCCCCTACCTCCCTTACCCAGCTAATGCTGCTGCTATGGGGCGGGCTCTCCTCCCTGTACCCTGAAGAGGATGTACAGTGCTTCTATGGGTTATCGCCAGCTTTTGCTGGCAATACCCCTCCCCACATCGAAAACCCGACGTACGGGTTTTCCTGCATATCAAAATACGGTAAAAAAAACCTGATAATGGGGTATTTACCGCATTTTTCACTTTTGCACTACAAGGCCTGCTTATTCACAGTGACAACCGAAACTTAGGAATTGATTCCGGTGAAACCTATTCTCCTGTGACAGATTATAGTACACTACCACGTCATGGCTATATCAGCGTTAATGTTGTCAATTTGTTACGTTCCCAGGGAGACCGCATTAGCCGGCTGTAAAAGGCATCCTGAGGTACTTATAAAAGGACACCTTCCATGAAGTTAGAGTTCAGCAGATCCAGAAACCCTGCGTTAAAATCATTCTGCGATGCTGCCTGGAGTGGCGGATGAAGATGGTCACCATAGCTACTTGTTTCTACTAGCAACGACCTGCGTTATCTCCAATTAAACAATCCACAATATGCCAATTTTGTTGCCTGGAGAGACAAAGGTATTTCTGCAGTGAAAGATGTTTTTGACCCTGGAGGCAAGACCTTGTTATCGTTTTCAGAAACTCCAACTTAAATTCCAAATTCCCAATCATAACTTTTTCATGTTCCTACAAGCACCTCATTATATTCAGTCAAATCCCCCTCCCATGTTCTCTGAGGAAGAGCCTGACCCCCTCCACACTTTACTTGTCCTGACAAAGGATTGACCCTAGAAAATTAAATATCTTCGCACGACTCTGCGAGTGTCTTTGAGAGACGAATAATGGTGTACAACATTAAAAAGATGGAACAATGACATCCCCAATATAGAAGGAACTGAATTTATCCTGGACAATATGTTGACCTCTTTCAGATATTTACACCCTGCTTCCCTTCAGGAGGAGTTGGGTTGCTATCCAAAAATGTAATATGGGGTCAGCTACCTTCTTCCACAATATGTGGACATGTGGAAAAGTTTCCAGATTTTGGCACAAATAAATAAAACTTTTGATACCAGAGTTATGAAACATCCTATGGCCTGTTTATTTTTGGAATTTTCGAGCTGGCCGTCTATTACAAACAGGTCTGAAATTATACCGGTCGTATCAGTCATATTGACCATTGCCAAAAAGCAGATATTAATTCATTGGATAAAATGTTCTACCCCCTCCTTGGAGACGGTAAAGAATGCTCTCATTAGGGTTTTATATTCTGAATGTCGTGCTTCCCTTCCAGATCTAGAAAACGGTGTTTAAAAGTTTATGTAAAAATGGGAATCATTTATTGTTAGCTTGGCCCCTGATGTACAGACACATATATTTAAACTTTCTGAGACTACTGAATGTTTTTTGTACAGACAACTATACAATACACTATGTACCATACCTGCCGACTTTTGACAATTCAGGAGTGAAGGGGGGCTGGACGAGGCTTCGTTTTGGGGGCGGAGCGAGGCTGCGGTCACTAAGTCCCGCCCCCCACGACCAGCAGCCTCGTTAAATTGTGGGTCCATGGGTGGGGGGGGGGAGAGGGGCTGAAATGAAGCGATTCACGGGATGCTGGAGACTTGCCCACCTTCCCGGGGGGTCGGGAGGGGGACCCGATTTGCGGGACCCTCTGGCCATTCTGGGAGGGTAGGCAAGTATGCTATGTACTCTTCCTGCGTGATGGTTTAACTGATGCCTCAATATTGAAATTGCCCTCCCAAGTAATGAGGCACGTTATGTGATATGTTCTTATCTCGATAGTGTTTTGTTTTTTTGTTTTTGTGGGGGGGGGGGGGGGGTGTTGTCTGGCGTTTCTTCCTCCCCTCCCTCTCCCCTTCCCCAAATTCTCATATCTGTTTACTATATGTATTATGCTTTGGTGATACTCTCTCTCTTCTTTTTCTGGATATGTAGCGGATGTAAATACTGTGTTTTATGTATACAGATATTGATTTACAATCTTTTTATTTGTATTTTTATACGATTCCTTTTTATCTGCTTTTGGGGTATTGTTAGTACATTTGAAATGCCAATATATTCTATATTTCATTGGAGTGCCTTCTCTACTTTATATGTTAAAAGAACGATAAAAATATTTTCTTTAATAAAAAAAAAAAAATACACAATTTACGTAACCGGGCTGTTCATAGCTGTCCGGCATCTGCTGGTGTATACAGAAACTGCTACATCCTGGAGCCTGTGCACACATATGTCCTACAAAATATACTCACAAAAACAGTCTACGTTTGAGCAGCAGAATAGCAATGCCAAGGGTCAGGCCTTGCAACAAGAGGAGATAGTGACACAGGCAACAGCTTCCTCATAGTGGACATGTGGAGCATCTTGAGGTTCCATGTGGGGGCTACAAACATCTGAGGGTAGAGGCGATATCTACACAACGACTCAGAATGGGAGTGGAGGAGGTCTCAGGCCCTCCTGGTGCTCAGGAGAAGAGCATGTCATGAAGGATGAATTATTGGTGAGGAGAAGGAAGTTCCTCTACAAGCAAAGGGTCCCCTTGAGTAGGGATGGCCACCGACCATCGATGATTTGAAATCATTGATGGTTTATGGCTGATGTCGAATACTTTTGCCATCAATGTGGAAGAACCAGATGGTTTTCCTACTTCGATGGCAAAGGAGAACAATGTTTTGTTTTTTGGGGGTTTTTTTTGTGTCGGAACATGGAGCGTAGCTCCGCCCCAACAGCCAGAAGCCCCTACATTTTGATTGGTCCTCAAGCCATTCAGTCAAAGATAATGGATAACCATCGATAGCTAAAACTATCGATGGTTATCCATCACATAGTTAATGACTATCAATGGCTGGGTGCAGAATCCTTGGCACCAATGGCCATCCCTACCCTTCAAGAAAATGGAGGAATAGGCTTCCCTATGCATTAGAGAAGGTCGTCCCAGTACTTCAAACAGAGCATCAGCATTAGGGATGGCCATTAGAAGTCCATGGTTGGCAACCATAAATATTCCTCATCTCATGAAAGTACTTTCTCCATTGAATTGCAGATATTCAATGGTTTCCAGCCTACAGATCCCATTCAATGCCAAGCTTCCAATGTCCGGCTCTACTCTGCAGAGGACAACTGGGGAGCTCTGGTTCAATAGCAACGAGTACTGATGAGACTTTCTATGAAGAGAGAAGTCCTATGAAGAGGCCACCCATAGAATGATGCAGGTCACTGAACTCATGGAAAGTGGCATTTATTAACACTGTATACGTGTAGTTTTAGGCAAAGGACAGTTCTCTCAGTAAGAGCTGTTTTTGGGGGACTTCTGAATTTATTACCCAGGAGTCTTTTGTTGCATATTCACAAGATGTGGGGAAACTGGGAGGGATCTAAATAGATCCCTCTTGTAGGGATGGCCATCGATGGTTTATGGTCATTGTAGAATGGTTTTGCCATAAATGTGGCAGAACAAGATGGTTTCTATCCATCAATGTCAAGCATAAACAAATAGTTTTAATTTTTTTCCTCAAGGGGCCAGGACAGGGAGCATAGCTCTGTCCCCGACACCCGTGAAGCACCACCACCATGTTTTAATTGGCCCACAGGCCAATCAGTAAAAGAAAATGGATGAATGTGTCAACTTTAGAGATTTTACCTCATTTTTGTCACCCATAATAAAGTAAGGGGAAAGAAGCCACATAATAAAGATGGGAGGAATCCCTGAGAAGGTAGTCAGGGTAGGTTGCTGAACCCAGTAAGTGGGAATCTAGTGTTCCTATGCAAAAGATCCCAGAATTGTGAGGTGAATCAGTTCCAAGAGTTACCTGCATCAGAAGGGTCAGGAAGAAAGGTTCCCGAAGATTGAGGCGGTAGTACAAGCCTGGCAGACACAAGTATATGATGGAGGAAGGAAAAGAGGAGGCTGCCTCTAGGATGGGACACTGTGCATGGTAATGGTAGGGGCCTAATTCAGTATGAGATGTAGTTTTGTGATTAATTGCAACTGCTGGTGCTAACCTGCACTGAAAACAGTCCGAACGCGCCTGCATTGTCCAGACCGTGCACCGCAATACCTGCCCCTGTCTCCCTTAGACTGCAGCCGCATTTGCAGCTTAAGTCCTCCTGCACGCACGCAGCAGCATGAGCACAGATGTGACTACCGAAAACCACCTAATACTAGGAGCAACGGAGGGTTCATATGTGCCAGTCATTAGATTAAGCGAGGGCTGCATAGGCATGAGGGCATATAAGAGCCTTGCAATTTTGTGATTGGGTTAATAAAGTTAGTGAAATGTTTCTTACCCCATAGAGTCCAGTGTTGTAGGTGTAGCCAATCAGGTGTAGAATGGGTGGTAGCTTATGCAGGGGTATATAAGGGGTAGTCAGGGATCCTTCTTCCTCTTTGAGTCTGGATTCCCACCCTCCCTCCCTTGCTTTCTTCAATTACCACCCGGCCTTTCGGCCTTCACACAATTTGGCTTCACAAATATCAATTTATAATTGGCGGGAGGGCGCTCTCGATCAGCGGTCAAGTTTGAAGTACAGGAGGTCACTGTGCAGTATTGCCACCCTCTGCCAGGACGGCTGGTGAGTCCTGCCCCCCGAGGGGGGACGTTGGCCACTTCCTTGAACTGTCCTCACCATGCAATAGGAGGGGCGGTAAGACCGTCACAGTGCGGGCTGTGCCTTGAAGTCAATGAGGGCGGTTTATCGCCCTGGTTACAAGTTGGGGCATTGTAGTCGCCGCCATTGTTAACGTTTGTGACTTAGCTGGTCTCTAAGCGCTCTCCAGGCCATCCCTTTTCAATAGGGTCATACCAACAATAAATACTGTTGACCTTTTAAACTTATGCAGTGGTTGTCCGTGTGGTTATTTCTAGGGGTAACAAATGTTAATGTTAAGGTAAAGGTCAATCACAATAATTCAATAGGCGCCTTATCATCATCCTCTACCTAAAACTACCCTTTACCACCTAAAAAAGGCTTTCGAATCTGCATGGGTACCTATGCAGCCACTCACTCACTTAGCTGGGCATATGCAGTACAGATCCACGCAATATAAGCAACATCAACCAGTGTGTCCTAACTCTGAATGAATTCTATGGTGATTCTAAATTGTGATTTAAGGGGTGATTCTGGCATGGACAAACCCATGCTGCACTGCAGGTGGGGCAGATGTAACATGTGCAGAGAATGGGGTGTGTTCAAACTGAAATCTAAATTGCAGTGGAATAAAGCAGCCAGTACTCTGCACATAAACAAAATAAAATAACTCCCCCAAATGTAACTCTCTCTACACATGTTACATCTGGCCCACCTGCAGTGAAGCATGGTTTGTCCATTAAAGAAGTTTGCTTCTGCAAACAGACCAGAATCACCCCATTAATGTGTTCATAGATAACCTCAATTGTTCAGCAAACACACATTACACAAATACAGTAAGTGCAGGACAAACTGATATAACTAACAGCACAACTTGTTGCTGACAATGTAACAGGAAGCAAGATAAAGTCCTGATGGTGCACTTCTGCCACTCTGCAAAATGTGCTGTTCCCACTACACACTAACAGTGATAACGTGTACGTGCATAAACATCATTAGAAATTATTACACTACATGGCATGTTTTATGGTTAGAAAGTTTTACAAAGTTTGCATCATTAAAAGGCACATTTAAGAAAAAATATTGCATTTTCTATGGGGTGGGGCTTATTTGCTTCAGTTCAGATTGATGAACGTGGCTTGGCCAAAATAGTGGCAATGCTAGGCTCTGCAAGGACAGTAATTTGCTGTAGCTGCTCAGGAGTCAACTCTCATTATCCTCTGACAGAAGAGAGAGAGAACATGATAACACATTCTTATCTGTGCTGGTGTGCACTCATCCATAGCATGCTGCTGTTGCAAGCAAACTGTGATTTAGGGTAAGAATGTTTGTTAAAACTTTTGTTCTTTAGTTAGACTCATCTGTTTCTTTAGAGTATCCTGGTATTGCATAATGATATGGAAAACTGCACACCTAATATATGTAGGTAGTGTCCACAAGTTGCACACAGTCCACAATAAAATAACACTTAATACACCGAAAACATACTTATATGCTTAGGGATGAATTCACACAAGGTCAAATTGCATTTGGAACGTATTGCATAGGCGACATACTGTAGTACTCATGTATATTGTGCTGAGTGAGAAGAAAGGAAATATTACAGCACATGTATAGTTTCAAACAAAATAAAAAATTGTTAGTTACTAATGTTATACAGAGATATCGCACAACAAAAAGCATTTAAGCAAAGACGCGCCCATAAGTGGTGGTGGACACGCCCTTTGGGAAGAGTGTGACACTCCCCCTCGACTACTGCATCCCTCTGTAATCTCCTATTCAAAAGTCGGCAAGTATGTCATTACTATGACCAAATGTGTCTAAAACCAGGCCTGTCTCTCTCTGTCTCCAGAGCTAAAAATGACCATAAGAGCATAGTCTGTGATTGGGAGTTGTAGCGCTCTGTGGTCTGCGAGTGTGCACAGTAAGCTGTATCCCCATCTCAGGAAGCCAGCGGAGGTGTGTGCATATATCGGTGTAAAAATAGTAAGCTGTGTTTATCTTCATTTGAGTCAGGAAATCTGCTGAGTAGGGTGCAAACGTTAGAATGTAAGAAAATGTCTGTGATGGGCACTTCGTAGTCAATAAAGCAATTAATAAAAAAAAAGACACTATGCCTCCATTCCGCAGATGTCTGCAGTGGGCTGACGGCTTGGCGAGGGAGGAAATTGTCTGGGCTTGTACCCTGATAAACAGCTTATGAGAAGTGGGTCAAGTTCCTGTTCAGACCGATAAGGATCAAACATATGATGAAGCGTCCTACAGAGAACTCAAAGGTCTATGTGGCAGACATGGCGTGTTAACCAATGTAGTGCCAGGAACCTGTCATAAAAGGCTGGAATACAGAGGAGGCAGTCATTAGGTCGACAGAGTCGAAGTCGACAGTCAAAAAGTTCTACACATGAAAAAGGTTGACACAAGGTCGATACATGTACAAGATTTTTTTTTTTTTTTACCGACTTGTTCATACTTCACCATCCCAGCGTACCCGAAGCTCGCAAGCCATACACTTATATGGAGTCTATGTCAACATAAAGGCAAAAAAGGGTGAAAAACTAAAATGTTTCAATATCGATTTTTTTGCTTGTGTCGACATTTTGACCATGTCGACCTAGCCATGCGTCTATTCAGTTTGATGTAGATGTAAAGCTTTGTCTATGTGTTGCTGTTGTCGATGATTTAGTTGTCGATTTTGCACGTCGACCTTATATGTGTGTTGACCTATTAGTTGTCGACCCAATACATGTGTCAACCTAATAGTTGTCTTCATAGTAGTCTCAATCTTATTATGTCTATCTTCACGGGATCGACCTAGCGACCCTTATAGACTCGTAAAAAGTTGTTTTTAAGGGTTGATTGCTGAAAACACTTCGCTCTTATGTTGGGGACACGCGGTGCGATTTGCACTGTCCATTCTGAGTATATCGTCAAAATGGCACAACACATAGGGCCTTATTCTAGTTCACTCTTAGAGGCAAATTCTTTCTTTGCTGGACAAAACCATGTGCACTGCAGGTGGGGCAGATGTAACTTGTGCAGAGAGAATTCGATTTGGGTTTTCTTCAAAGTGAGATCTATATTGCAGTGTGAAAATAAAGCAGCCAGTATTTACCCTGCACAGAAACAAAATATCTCACACAAAGCTAAATCTCTCTGCACATGTTACATCTGCCCCCCCTGCAGTGCACATGGTTTTGTCCATCTAAGAAGGATTTTGTCAGAAAGAGTGAACTAGAATAAGGCCCATAGTGCAAATCAAACCGTGTTACTCAGCACCCGATCCAGATCCTGATTGTATTTTACAGACTACTGTACTTGACAATTGCAATTTGAGGCTTCACTAAAAAGTTGTAAAAAAAAAACAAAATAAAAAGGATGCGTATACAGTATGGAGGTCATTCTAATTCGTTCTCACCGTTGCCAATGTACCAGAGAGTGACTTAGATTTGCAAACGACTTAGAAATCATTCGATGGTCAGTGACCATCGAATGATTTCGTCCACGCACGCAAGCTGCGAATGAATGTTTATGCAAAACGTCCTTGCACGTGCCTGCAGGTGAAATAGTCATGTGTGCGGGGGACGGGCGATGATTGGTTGACTCGCAAAGCTGGGAATTTTGCAGCTTTGCGAGTCAATCAGAATGACCTCCTATGAACATAAACTAAAACCCAGTCTCCAGCTATGATCTCATCGGCATCATTACTGAGCTGGAAGTCAGGCATCAGGCCACATTAAAGCTGACCGAACACACCCTGGGGTCAAAGGGCACATGTGGCATTAAATCAGGCACGTTCCAGACATTCGCTCCCTCAGGCCGAGCAGCCAAATGACTTCCAGCAGCGCTGTATCCTGTGAGGGGCGGACAGCAGTCACCTCCCAATGCGCTCGAGAACGACTCACTTGATTTAAGCTTCAGGATTGGATGATTACTGGGTCATTGTTGGTCATTAAGAAACTGCAGCTAGAAGGTGGCAGCTGTCAGCAAGGGGGTGATTCAATAGTGATCGGAGGGGGCCTAATTCGTCCCGTTCCGATGGTGGGGGGGGCTGCACATGTGCGTATTTTGCAAACCCCAGGAGTGAACGGACGTCCCCATGAAAATGCTGGGCCTTCCCCTGGGAATGCAGGCGGGGTGATGGCTGCTCGGGGCAGGTGGGTGACATCACATGACATCAATGCCCGCCGCGTCTTCGTTCTGTAGGGGAAATAAAAATCCCCGACTTTTCTTTCCGAAGGCAGGAGAAATCATTTGATAATCGGCAACCATCGAATGATTTCTCCGGCAAGCAGCTGCATGCAAAGAGATGTGTTATGTGGGGTACACACCAGGACGACCACCGTCGTTCACGACCGATAGACGACCATGGAACGATTTCCCTTGGACTTCCCGGGAGCTCCCAGGCAGTCCCCAGCAAACGATTAGCAAAAATTGTGTTTTTTTGCGGAACGATCTAGATCCGATCCCGATGCGCCCGCGATGGTCGTTAAGACGGTCGGATCGCTGGTTTTTGTTTTTTTTGCAAGAACACATGCGACCGTCGTCAGATGGGCCTTTGAAATTTGAATGAAGGGGCTGGACTAGCAGAGGGGGAGGACTAGCAGAGGGGGATAGGAATAGCAGCAGCCATTTTAAACCAGTGTATTTCTGCTTTGTTACTAGTGAGGCTTGGTTTATACCTGCTGAACGCTGGACATAGCTATTTACACATTACTTTGTTTTGCCTGCCATTACAAAGTGTCTTTTAACCCTGCACTATGGAGAATGCAGTGATGGGTAGTCACCAGCAACAGTACCTGCTCTATTATGCAGTTTTGAAGCTCAGGCGTCAGAGAGCCCAGCGCAGGAGAGAAAGATCATGCTGGACAAAGCAGTGGCTACTTCAGCGTCAGACTCGTTCGCACATGCCACTGCTCAGGGACATCAGGGAGAATAACCCAGACGATTTCCGTAACTTCTTGAGGATGGATGATGCCACATTCCAGGAATTGCTGCGTCTGGTGACTCCCCACATCGAGAAGCAGGATACCAAGTATCGCATGGCTATCCCTGCTGAGGAACGGCTGGTGGTCACCCTGAGGTTTCTGGCGACAGGACGGTCTCTTGCTGACCTAAAGTTTGGATCCCTCATCTCCCCGCAAGCTTTGGGCCTCATCATCCCGGAGACCTGCAAAGCCATTGTGAAGGTGCTGCAGTACCAGTATTGCAAGGTAAGGATGAAATATACACTGTACACTTTATTGTGCAAACAAAATATTTTTATTTATAATTTAGGCCTAGGACAGAAACAGGTTTTTTAGGCCTTTCATGGTTAAAACATGTAAAATAGTAAATAGATTGTGTCAACAAAAATATATTATAATACCATATATAAAAGATATTGTACAAAAACACACACTATATATAAAGATTTAAGTATGTATGACCCAGTTTAAACTTTCCCAATAAGTACGGGCTACTGTGTGGCAGAGGATGTCTGCCGCAGATAAGTAAAGGCTGCGGCCCACATGGCGCATGGCGCAGATGCAATGGTCCCGGCCACATTGATGTGCGCCATACGCCATGTGAGCAGTGGCCATCACATACCTGCAGCTGAGACCATGTCTGCCGCACAGTACCCCATACTATTGGTAAAGACAAAAGGGCAATAAATGGAGTTTGCTATCCAGATTGAGGAGAATCCTGTTCTCCCTCTGGTAATGCAGGTACAGGTAGCAGCATATAAAAAAACAAAAAACACACTCTGGTAACTTCTGGAACAGGCACTTACAACAGTAGGGATAAGGTACTGTGTGGCAGAGGATGTCTGCTGCAGATATGTAAAGGCTGCGGCCCACATGGCGCATGGCGCAGATGCAATGGCCCCCGCCCCATTGATGTGCGCCATACACCATGTGAGCAGTGGCCATCACATACCTGCAGCTGAGACCATGTCTTCGGCACAGTACCCCATACTATTGGCAAAGAAAAAAGGGCAATAAATGGAGTTTGCTATCCAGATTGAGGAGAATCCTGTTCTCCCTCTGGTAATGCAGGTACAGGTAGCAGCATATATGTAGAAAACCAAGACAAAAGACACTCTGGTAACTTCTGGAACATGCCCTTACAACAGTAGGGATAAGGTACTGTGCGGCAGAGGATGTCTGCTGCAGATATGTAAAGGCTGCGGCCCACATGGCGCATGGCGCAGATGCAATGGCCCCCGCCCCATTGATGTGCGCCATACGCCATGTGAGCAGTGGCCATCACATACCTGCAGCCGAGACCATGTCTGCCGCACAGTACCCCATACTATTGGCAAAGAAAAAAGGGCAATAAATGGAGTTTGCTATCCAGATTGAGGAGAATCCTGTTCTCCCTCTGGTAATGCAGGTACAGGTAGCAGCATATAAATAAACAAAAATACACACTGTGGCCCTTGTGTGGCAGAGGATGTCTGCTGCAGATATGTAAAGGCTGCGGCCCACATGGCGCATGGCGCAGATGCAATGGTCCCGGCCCCATTGATGTGCGCCATACGCCATGTGAGCAGTGGCCATCACATACCTGCAGCTGAGACCATGTCGATGGTAAATGATAAAGTAGCCTATTTTTTAAGACAGATCCTCAAAAACAGGACACTCTGGATCTTCTATCAGTAAAGAACTGTAGAATTGACGGTACTGGGGGGGTTGAGAAGGCTGTGTAGGTGTTGACTGGGTATGTGTTGGAATTGTGCTCGACTGGCCTGCTACGGTGGCAGGCGGAGTAGGCACTGGTGATTCTAATGACAGTGGTGTGTCTGGTGCACTACCAATGCCAACTATTTTAGTGCCACTGTTGAGATACCCTAAACTGCCATTATACACCAACTCCATGCATAACTTTTCAAAAGTAAGTTGCTGGTCAGGAGCCATGTTGCGAACACACTCTGCCACATAAGTGAAGTAGTTGTCATGTTTGTCCGGGTTTCTTTGCAGGACTTGATGTGCCCGCATCATAAATTCTTCATGTGCCGCTGCTTCTCCTTTTTTTCCTTTGCCACGCATTTTTTTGGCACGGGGGAGTGGTGGAGTGGGTTCCAGGGTGGGTGGCGGAGTGCGTGCCGGAGTAGGAACTTCGTTAGATGTGCATGCATTATCAGATAGGACAGATAGGTCTGGGGTTGCAGGTGGGTAGTCACCAAGCTGTAAAAAAATTGAACATGTTTACTAATCAATTCTATTTACTTCTAATTTCAGTTCCCTACCAGCGTGAATGAATGGAAAGTCATCGCAGAGGAGTTTGAACAGCGATGGAACTTCCCAAATTGCGGTGGAGCCATTGATGGCAAACATGTCCGCATAGCCCAGCCTATCAATAGTGGTTCCTACTATTTTAATTACAAGGGCTATTTTAGCATTGTACTAATGGCTGTGGTGAATGCCAACTATGAGTTTATCTTCCTGGATGTAGGAAGGAATGGCCGTGCATCGGATGGTGGCACTTTCAAGGACACAAAGTTCTACGAAAGGCTCATAGCGAACACCCTTCACTTGCCGTCTGTCCAGGAAACTAAACAGGGGCTTAACTTTGTTTTTGTGGCTGACGAGGCTTTTGGCCTGCACGAGCATGTCATGAAGCCATATGCGCAAAGGGGCCTGAACCATGACAAAAGGATCTTTAACTACAGGCTATCCAGGGCACGGCGTGTTGTGGAAAATGCTTTTGGCATCCTGGCAAGCCGGTTTCGCATTTTTCACACTGCCATTAACCTGAGGGTGGACAAAATTGACTGGGTTGTCACGGCGTGCTGTGTCCTGCACAATTTGCTCCGCAGAAAAGCCACACAGCAAAGGGCTACAGGCACAGCACTCCAAGAAGACCAAGAACTGCCAGAGGAGGTAGTGCAGATATCCTCCTTGCAAACCCCAACACAACGCTACACAGGGAGTGCACGAGCCAAACAGGTGAGGGAAGAGTACATGGCCTACTTTAATGGGGAGGGCGCTGTGGATTGGCAGGAGGAATCAATTAGATAGCCAAAAAAATAGACTCACCGATGCAGACTGCGAATTCTCCTCCTCCTCCTGCGCCGCGACTTCTTGGTTTTCCTGTTCGACCATAAGGACTACTCCTGTCCTCATCGACTCCTGGCTGAGGGTGAATGTCAACCGGTCATAGTACCAGAGCGATGTTTGATACATCTCGTCGACTCCAGCACCAGACTTCTTTGCAGCCTCCATCTTCTTGTGTTCCTTTAAGAACACCGTGCGCATATTCTGGATGCGTTTCCTCACCCATTCAACATTGGCCTCTGGGTGAAATGGAAGACTGTAGCGTGCCAACTCCTCCAAGGCTTGGTTTCTTTTCATTTTGTTTGAATACTCCTTGGATTTGGTTCTCCACAGGCATTCGTGTGTACGATATTTTTCAATAAACCCTTCCAAAAACTCTTGTTCCTTTGCGTTGGACATTGGGACTGTAAAAAGATAAAACCATTTTAGTTGTTATAGTTATACCCATGTTTTGTTTCATATTTAAATTTTTATAGTTATAGTTACCAGTTTACCTAGTTCTTATGTTTTAAGTATTTAAAATGTTAATAAACTTTTATGAAAACCACTATACATTTTATTGTGCAGATTGCTATTCACACACACAGGTGAATGGGGCCTAGCAGAGAGGAGTGCTTGGAATACTGCAATGGTGGACAATGGTTTATGTATATATATCTATATATACACAAACACACACACACAGGTGAATGGGGCCTAGCAGAGAGGAGTGCTTGGAATACTGCAATGGTGGACAATGGTTTATGTATATATATCTATATATACACAAACACACACACACAGGTGAATGGGGCCTAGCAGAGAGGAGTGCTTGGAATACTGCAATGGTGGACAATGGTTTATGTATATATATCTATATATACACAAACACACACACACAGGTGAATGGGGCCTAGCAGAGAGGAGTGCTTGGAATACTGCAATGGTGGACAATGGTTTATGTATATATATCTATATATACACAAACACACACACACAGGTGAATGGGGCCTAGCAGAGAGGAGTGCTTGGAATACTGCAATGGTGGACAATGGTTTATGTATATATATCTATATATACACAAACACACACACACAGGTGAATGGGGCCTAGCAGAGAGGAGTGCTTGGAATACTGCAATGGTGGACAATGGTTTATGTATATATATCTATATATACACAAACACACACACACAGGTGAATGGGGCCTAGCAGAGAGGAGTGCTTGGAATACTGCAATGGTGGACATTGGTTATATGTATACACACAGACATGGGGCCCACCCAAAAAAAACAGTGACATGGTCGGGTGCACGGTTGCCAAACCAGTGCTTTATACACACTATATACATTGGTGGCAACAGTGGGCATGCATAGAAGAGCATTGGGAGTGCAAACATACCAGGTTGTTGTTCTGGGAGATGAGACAAGAAGGAGAGTCCAACTGCTGCGCCAGCGCTGTTTGCTATGTGGAAAAACATGGCGCCGGGGGAGTGTTTAGGAAATGCCACTCAAATAGGCTGGATCAAACGACGGACGCACCGACGGACGGACGACGGAGGCGGCAAAAAACACTCACGATCTGCATACGATTGACGGTCGGTCGGCCTGGGATTGACAGATCCTACCTGCAGCACGTAGGACCAAAGATGCGACCAAACGAGCGGCGTGAACGCGCATTTGATCGGAATCGGATCAAATAAATGTCAAAAACACACGATAGTACATACAATCTGCATACAACCGGTCGGAATTGGATCTAAATTGACAGAATCGTGCCCTAGTCGTCCTGGTGTGTACCCAGCATTAGGGAACAGATCCCCTCGCACTGCAGGGAAGGGATTCGGGGGGGGGGGCGGCCGTTCGGCAGGGCAGCGTTAATGTGCTTGCCAAGCAGTGAATGACTGCTGCTTAGGGAGCCAACCTGAATTAGGCTCTAAATACTAGATCGACAGTCAAAAGGTCGGCCACTATTGGACGACAGACAATAGGTCGACATGCATCAGGTCAACATGGTCAAAAGGATAAATAAAATATCGACATGGAAAAAAGGTTGACATGAGTTTTTAAAGTTCTTTTTATTAACAGTTTCTTATATAGCGCACATATTCCGCACACATTTTTTTTTTCATGCATCGAGCTTTTAACTGTCGACCAATAACGGTTGACATTTTGAGTGTCAACTGAAACACTGTAGACGTAATGACAGCATACCTGGTAGAAAGGCTTCCCACATAATCTTTTAGGGTAGAATGCATTGAGCATCGCAGTTGGCGGAGTCACCCAAAGAATAAGTTCCGTCATCAGGGGGAGGAGTACACCACACCGGGGCTAGTTGGAAAGCTCCTGGTAAGGCTATTTATCAGAAGTAGATGCTGCTAATGGGATCACCCCTAATGGGGCCTACACACGGGGAGATGTGCGGAGCGTTCCAAGCGATGCTGTATTGCCAGTGAGAGAACACTGGCCCTGAAATCCTGATGCCCCGTGTGTACAGTATGTCCCATAACTCACAGGTGAAGATATTATTTTGTAATCTCTGCTATCAGTAAGAGCCTGCGTCAGCCTCCCAGCAGACTCTCAGGCTCCAGTGCAAAACAGAGCGCATTCAGTTGGTCAGCAGAAAGCTTGTAGGTACTTGTTTCCTAGCACGGCGCCCCCCATTTCCATCGCAGGCGCCCCCCATTTCCATCGCAGTGCATCGTATCACATGCAATATAGCGGCATGCCATGCGATTTTTAATTGTACAAGCACCCTGATGGGTGCTTACAATGTTAAATGCAGCCCCATTAACGCCACCCCCACTATCAACGCCAAGCCGAAGCGTGGCAAGCGCAGCGAGCCCGCGAGGGGCAGCGGTACGCGTCCTCCGACCTTTTCATACCTCCACTATCCACGTCGGTGTGGAGTTGATTTTAGATAGTGTGGCGAGCGCAGCGAGCCCGAAGCGTGGCGATCGCAGCAAGCCCCGCGTGGGGACGCGGATAACTTAACATGTATTCCGCGGGGCTCGCCACGCTTCGCGCTTCACACTATCTAAAATCAACTCCAAGCCAACGTGGATAGTGGGGGTGTGAAAAGGTTGGAGGGCGCGTAACGCTACGCTCGCCACGCTTCAGGTTGGCGTTGATAGTGGGGGTAGCGTTGACAATGGGGGTGCATTTAACATTGTAAGCACCCATCAGGGAGGTTGTACAATTAAGCATCGCATGCCATTTGTGGGCATGCGATGCTATGCGATATTTAATTGTACATTACGGGTCATTTACCCGAATATCGCATACCTTATGGCATGGTATGCGATGGGCGCCGTGCTAGGAAACAAGTACCAGCTTTTACTTGCAGGTGGTCATGGTTATACTGAGCACACTGCAATACCCTCTTCTGGTAAGACCATATTCGTCCCCGCAATCACAAAATGGGAAGTGATACTGAGCATAAACGAAGTGCATAGGAATATGGAGTATTTATACATGGCCACACTTAAAAGGAACTCAAAATGCTAATTTGTGGCAGATTTTTTATGTTTGTGCCATAAGGACCTTGCCCTGGTCTCACAGGGGTCTGGTTACTGACTAAGGCCCAGATGTATCAGGCTTCAAAAAGTGATAAAATGGAGAGTGATAAACAACCAGCCAATGGCTGTGTATCACTTTCTATTGTATCACATCTTGAAGCTTGATACATCTGGCCCTAAAGGTTCTTCCTAAAAAAGAAACATCCCATATTTTATTTATTTATTAGCAGTTATTTAAATAGGGAACACGTATTCTGCAGCGCCTCACAGGGACGGCACCTGCTTCTGTAGAGCTATGCAGTCATTAGGTAGACAGTAAAAAGGTCCACAGTCAAAAGGCCAAAATGTGAAAAAAGGTCTACATGCATTAGGTTGACATGGTCAAAAGGTCGACACAAGCAAAATGTCGACATAGAAAAAAGGTCAAAAGTTTTTCATGATTTTTTAAAAAGTGTTTATACTGCGCTTCACCATCCCAGTGGGCATAGAGGGAGAATATAATTGTGTGCCGTGCGCAGCGAGCCGTGTAAGACAGTACACTTATACACTGTCCGACCAAGGTCGACATAAACACACAAAGCCCTGTGAAAAACTAATGTCAACCTTTTTTTATGTCGATCTTTTGACAATGTCCAACTAATATATAACGACCCAGTGGCGTAACTATAGCACCGCAGCCCCCGCGGTCGCGGGGGGGGGGGCGCTGTGCATATGGGGGCGCCGGGGGGGCTGCGGTGCTATAGTAATCCCCCCGCCCCCCATCCACCGCATGCTTACCTGTCCGCGTGTCCCAGCTCCCCTCCTGGCTTCAATCAATGCTATGGAGATGGACTACGGTAAAATGGCCGCCCCATAAAGCAGACTGTTCTCTGAAACTGTCTGCGGTATGGGGGCGGCCATTTTATTGTGGTCCGTCTGCATAGAATTTATTGAAGCCAGGAGGGGAGCCGGGACGCGCGGACAGGTAAGCATGCGGCAATGGGGGGAGGGGGCACAGGAGGGGGCACCGGGGGGGCGGCCGGACCCCCATTAATGGCGGGGGGGCGCCCCAAACAAAGCTACGCCGCTGTAACGACCTTTTTCATGTGTCGACCTAATGACCCTTACCCTTTGTAGAGGGGACTTTCCTAGTTTAGTAGAGAACACATGCTTAACGGTCGACAGGCGAAACATTGACAGTGCTTAAGGCCAGATGGGTAACACATTTTCGGGGGTAATTTTGACCCAAAATGTAGTATCTATGGTGTGTCTACCTATAGGCTCTCAATCTATCATCCGGATCCCCAACACTTTCCCTGTCCAGCGGCAATTTGGGCGTCCTGTTCTTTTGAGGTATACCATAAATAAAGTATAAGGGGCATGTCGAAGTCATGTTGGGTGGCCTCCTGCCCATTTTGCCGACCCAACCACCAAATGCAAGGCACTATGGTTTGCCACACCTCCCATTCATCATTGCAGTAACCGCAAATAAATAACTCACTGTACTGTAGAATCCTACAGCAGGGGTCGCCAACTCCAGTCCTCGAGGGCTACCAACAGTGCACGTTTTCCAGGTCACCTCACAGAATCACAGGTGAAGTAATTAGCTCCACCTGTGGATCTTTTAAAATGTGTCAGTCAGTAATAAGTGCACCTGTGTACCTTCAAGGCGAGCTGGAAAACGTAAACTGTTGGTAGCTATCGAGGACTGGAGTTGGCTACCCCTGGTCTGCAGGGTATATTTACTAAAATGCAGGATGTTGCCCATAGCAACCGGATTTCACCTAAATTTTCTAGGCTCTTCTAGATAAAAGTACGCGTCCTACGACCTTTTCATACCCCCACTATCCACGTCGGCGTGGAGTTGAGAATAGAAAGTGTGGCGAGCGCAGCGAGCCACCGAGCCCGAAGCATGGCGAGCGCAGCGAGCCCCGCGAGGGGACGCGGATACCTTCACAGGTATCCGCGTCCCCTCGCGGGCTTCACAGCTGTACGCGTCCGCTCGCCACGCTTCGGGCTCAACTCCACGCCGACGTGGATAGTGGGGGAATGAAAAGGTCGTAGGACGCGTACTGCCGCCCCTCGCAAGCTCGCTGCGCTCGCCACGCTTCGGGTTCACGTTGATCGTGGGGTGGCGTTAACAATTGTGGGGGCCATTTCACACTTCAGGGTGCCTATTTGGCCTCTGTGGCCCATTTAACATGGTTTCCTATGGAAAAATCGGGTCAATTGAGGCATTGAACAGGAAAATCGGGTCAATTGAGACATTTAACATTCTTCCCTATGGGAAATCGCGGGTATCGCGTCGGTCGCATCGCACCCGATTTTTTAGTGCATGCGATGCCCGCGATGGCCGCCCTTCTAGGTAAAGAGTACCCCAGTTTCTTATATAGCGCATACATATTCCGCAGCGCTTTACAGAGAATATTTGAACATTCACATCAGTCCCTGCCCCAGTGGAGCTTACAATCTATATTCCCTACCACATGTAAACATTCTAGGGTAAATTTTTGTTGGAAGCCAATTAACCTACTTGTATATTTTTGGATTGTGGGGGGAAACCGGAGTACCTGGAGTAAACCCACGCAAGCACAGGAAGAATATACAAACTCTGCACAGTTGGGCCATGGCGGGGATCGAACCCATGACCTCAGCGCTGGATTACTGAAATATCGGCTAGAATGACCTACGTTCAGCATGCTGGTATTCTTCCATGTGGAAATACATGTGTCTGGTACACCAAGCACTACAGGTGCCCATACACGGTGCGACAGGGCAGTGAGATGAGACGCGCGCTCCCGTGCACATCCCATCGCACAGCACATAAAGTCTGTGCAGCCTGTGCTTATAGAACTAGATTACAGCGTATATAGTACGGTGCTGTAGCACATTGCATGCTTTTTGTACTAGATACAATGCAATCTAGTACTAAAAGCATGGAGTTCATTGCACCGTGTATGGGCACCTTAAAGGGTATGGGACATAGGGTCAACACTATGAAGTCTACCACTCAAGGATGAAATAGGTTGACATGGCTAAGCTCGACAAGGACGGAAGGCCGACAGTCAAAAGATCAACATGAGTTTTTCAAGTCGACATGGACTGATACACTTTATCAGTGTATCGCATCCGCTTGCCATGCTTTGGGCACGGTGCCCTGCTGTGCTGGGCACACTATGATATTCTCCCTCCACACCCTAGTGGATTGTATACCACCTGTCGACACAAGTCGGTTAAAAAATGTGATCATGACGATCTTCTGACTGTCGACCTCCGACCCTGTCGACTTTAATCATGTTGACATAATGCATTCCGACTTTCATAGTGTCAACCTAGCGACCGTATCCCACACTAAAGCCAATACTGTATTTATTGCCAACATTTGCAGTGTAACACAGGAACCATCCGGACACTAGGGGTCAATTTACTAAGATGGGAGTTCTATTGAGGGTGGGATGTTGCCCATAGCAACCATTCTGATTCTATCTATTATCTCACAGTAGGTGCTAAATAAAGATCTGATAGAACTCCATTTTAGTAAATGTACCCCTAGATTTCCTTACTTCACTTTTATTAGACAGATTGAGGGGGAGGTGTATCAAAACTTGGAGAGAAGAGGACCGGTCAATCTGCTTCTGACATTCTTAAAACACAGTATTATATGCGTGAAAGATGTGGGTGTTCCCCGTAGAATGCAAATGGATGTTTAGCCTGTGCGGGCGAACCTGCGCTGTGAGGGGAAGGGGGGGGGGCGGACGGCCAGACATTGGTGGGGTGGGGTATGGCGGACTCGCAGGGCTGAGATTTCAACCAGAATAACCCCCACATCCTGTGAGATGACAGGAGCTGATTGGCTGGTGCTTTATCGTTTTCCCAGGTATGATGCATCTACCCCAAAATGTTTGTTGTGGTTTAATGCAAGCATAGCGGCCCTCTCGGAACATGTGACTTGCAGCAGAGGGATGCCAAGATGTCATTGGTTTACACCTCGATTTATGGCATTAATATTAAAGGACTACATACTGGAGAACTATAATCGGGATGCAAGCAGTCAGAAGACCAACCATGGCATTCCGCTGTGTAAGGGCACACAGCCATGCGCATACAAATGCCATCAAACGCTCCGCAAAAGGGGGGGTGGATGTTTGATCGGCCACGGGGCAGCGTTTACCTTTTTGCTAGACTGCGACCATACACAGCCTTGTGAACAGGTCTGAATGAGGCCCATTGTCTGTGAGCTATACCACACACGTAATATTCCCCCACCCCAGTTACTGATATTGCTGATTAAATAGCAAAAATGTGAAATTCGGCTCCATGCCGGCCCAGATGGAGTAGTGTAAGGAGACAGTTGAGTAAGCTCAACTGAAGAGCAGCAGAGGAAGTTATCCGTGTCACTTCCTGTCATACAACAATTGATGCAACAGATGCGTGATATTTGTATAACGGTATAGTTACTGTACACATAGTTGCAAACAGATATTTTTACAGGGAGTTTTAGGGCATAAGATTTGCCCCAACGCGTTTTGCAGCAATGAGCAGCGAGGCCCCACCACTCCTATGATCGTCAAGCATGTCTTAAGAGTGCATGCTCTCCAGAGCAGGGCCCTCTCTCGACCCTCAGTTTTATGTAGGGAGGCCACTTCTGGGCGTTATTTTTAATCTCAGTGCAGGTACAAGTGAGGAAGGGTCAGTGTAGAGGAGGATGGGAGTGGGGAGCAGTGGGGGACAGGGGCGTATGGAGAAGTGGAGTGTAGGTACCAATGACGTAGGGTCAGTATAGGGAGCAGTGAGGACAGATGAGAGTACGGAGCAGTGAGGTTGAGTTTAAGTACCAGTGAGGAAGGATGGGAGTAGGGAGCAGTGAATGAGGGTGGGACTAGGGAAAAGTAAAGTTGAGTGTAAATACCAGTGAGGAAGGGTCAGTGTAGGGAGTAGCGAGGAAGATGGGAGTAGGGAGCAGTGAGGAAGGGTGCCAGGAACTGTGAGGGAGAGTGGGAGTAGAGAACTGTAACATAACACTTAATATTAGGCAGTCAGCAATAGAGATATAGACAGTGCCAGTGGCATTTCAAATGTAGCGCCGGCCACCAGCCAATCGGAGCTAGTGTTCCAGCAACCAATCAGGAGCTGCAGCTGAGTCTCCGCTTGACTGCTGGTCCATCAGAGGCTCCAATCCTGGGATTCCACAGAACCGGCCCCCGGGATTGGCTTCGCTAGTTCCATGCTTACATCTGCTTTGTCGGCCTCCTATAGGGCCAGATGCACTAAGCTTCAAAAGTGATAAAATGTAGTGATAAACAGCCAGCCAATCAGCTCCTACCTGTCATGTCACAGACTGTGTTTGAAAAATATCAGGTAGGAGCAGACTAGTTGGTTTTTTATCACTCTCCATTTTATCACTTTTGAAGCTTAGTGCATCTAGCCCATATACTTTTATTGTTACGGTGTATAATTTGTTGGGGTTCCTGTCTATGGATAGAAATTGTCTAGGTAGACAGTCAATACATGTACACCATAGGGTAGACATGCATTCGGTCAACGGGGTCAAAAGGTCGATATGGCAATGGTCGACGCACATATTGTCCATACAGGTTTTTTGGGCGTATTTGCACAGGGTGTCGACCTATTAACCCTCCCACCCCCATGATAAGATGCAGCAGCTGGGGGTACCTGGAATAGCTGACACAGAGAAGGTGAGTGGTGCATCAGCGCGGCGGGGGATGGGATGTGGCTGGAAAAGCTGACACACTGCCTGCCCCCACCCCCCATGTCAGCTCAAAAAAAAAAAACTTGTCGACCTTTTGACCTTGCCATTGTCAACCCGATGCTTGTGTCCACATTCCAACCATGTCAGCCTATTTCATGTGTCAACCCAATGTGTGTCGACTAAATATGCGTCGACCTAATGACCGTATCCCTCCTATAACTTCCTCTGCTATATACCCAACCAGGTGAGCTAGGAGTACTTTTTATCGTCACTAAAATACACCTAAAAATACTGTTGTAAATGACTCCACTCCCCGGTCAGGTCATATTCCGGTCCGGGCAGCTGTTAATGCCGTATGTTGATAAGATGACAGAGTGTGTTATAGGTAGAACATATGGCATGCTTAGTGCAATGAGTCCAAAGGTCCGAGCTCTGGAATGGGTGCAGGGAATCTAAACAGTGACTTTGGAATCACCGCTTAGTCTCGTGCACTAACCCAACATATTTCGGAGCCTCATAACCAAAATATTACTTATGACACACGTTTCCTGCAGGCCAACAATGGCACAATTCATGGGCTAGGGGAGGGCTGGTCACCTGGAACAGAAAACACGCTGTGCTGGTAAGCACTGGATATTTACCCCTACACAGGCAGGCTGAACGCAAATATGGACATATAGGACCTGGTTCAGACATGATCGCTGTGCTGCAAAGAGCATTATTGAACTACCGCACATATGAACGGTACACAGTGCGCGGGATCCCCTTCGAACAAATGTTTGCAAGGTGATTGACAGCCAGCGGCCATTTGTAGGAGGCACACCGACATTTTCTGGGAGCGCCCCCCAGAAAACACAAGCGTCGTCTGGCCTTCTACTCCCCACAACCATCGCAGCACCGAGTAAGTCTGGCGGGAGTGAACAGGGGGAAAACCATGCATGGAGACGGAGGTGGGGGGGGAGGGGATGCGGCTTCAAGAACCTGATCGCTGGGCTACCTGCATATTTTGATATATGTTTACAATTGTTAAGCGCAAGATAATCTGCTGCGCTATATAAGAAACTGTAAATAAATAAATAAATATGTTAAATGATAGTTATTCATTTACTAACAATTTGCAGGTTAGAAAACACCACATAATAACCGGACTTTGGCTTTTCCTTGGTTACAATGAGAAGCACTGACTGCTGATTGGCTGACGCGGTTAGGAAACACAATCACATTAAACAAACATTTCAATAGATTATGCATTTGTGAAGTGACCTATTATATATTTATGAATGATATTTGTTATCTACAACCAAGGGATGGAAACGTTAGGTCAGGTGCCCCAGCACAAGTGATCAGCCAATGGCGCTGTAGGACAAACATGGCTGCTCCCATTTCTCCTCATGTATGGATCAGTAAAGCTGCATACACACTGAGCGATATATATCGGCACGACGGCAGTTGTGCACCCCCGATAAGTCGTACACAGTCATATCTACAGATATATCGGGAATCTGGCTATGGGGACAGGCAGTCTGCCGGCCACACATACAGGGACCGCCAGTGACTGACATCTACACTAGGCGGGAATAGTTGCATACATGCCTAGCTGTGACATCAAGCACGTGGCATCAGGTGGATGATTGGCAAGTGTGTATCCAATTGTCAGATATGTCGATGGATCAGTCGTCCGTCGGCCAGGTGTGTACCCAGCATTACACTGTATAAATCCCAACACACTAACAATCCTAAGCCACACCTAACCAGAGAAATGTCTAACTGCAGTCTAACCATAGCCTAACGCTAACTCCAACAATTAATGACTAGAAGGGTAATGATGGAGAAAAGTTGAGGGATGGCCAATATTGAATACTTTCGCCAACGATGTGCGACAACCACTTGGTTTCATGTCATTAAAAGTACGGTACGACCTGATGGTGTTTTGGGGGTATTTTTTTTTTAAAGGTATTATGACACAGAGCATATGCTAGCCCCTCCCTGACGAACATTAATCCCTGCCACTAGGTTCTGATTGGTCCATGAGCCAGCCAGTGAAGGACCATTGGTTGGCTAAACCATTGGTGGTCCACCACTTGTCACTGCACCATCGATGGTAAACACATCAATGCCCATCGCTAATCTACAGCCTATGCGCTTCTTACTGCTGACCTCCTGAGAGGGATTCCAAGGGTCTTTTATCACTGAAAGCCTCATCATTGTGTCAACATGGAAAATACTAGCGCTACATGGGACTATTATCACTGAGAACCTGAATGTGGTGTCAACGTGGAAAACACTAGAGCTGCATAGGTCTTTTTATAATTGATGGCCTCAACATGGTGCCAACTTGTAAAGACTTAGCGCTACATGGGTCTTTATCATTAAGAGACTCAGTGTGGTGTCAATATGGAAACCACTAGAGCTAGCCTCAACACAGTGTTGTTGGCAGCAACAGAGTCATGATACTCTGCTGTCCTGATCCTACTGGCATAGATGGGTACAAGTTTACATACACGTCAATGGATCAATCTTGCACAATACGTGAGCACTATGTATGGGCATAACTAACTAAGAGGCATATGTATCAAAGCTTGGAGAGAGATAAAGTACAGATAGATAAATCACCAAACAATCAGCACCTTACATCTTGATCGCAGAAGCGGGGGAGCGCAAAGTCCCCCCTCCAGCGATGTCCCCTTGAGGAAGCATGCTGTTGTGCTCTCTCCTCTCCCCCAGCCAGGTGTACCGGGCATACGCGAGTTCTCGCTACTCATGCGAGATCTCCAGTGCAGCCCGGAGTCAATAGCTGCAGGGGGCAGAATGGTCAGCATTTGCCCTGCATATCAGCCTGCTATCCTTCAGACAACAGCGCCAACATGGACAGAGGCACATAGCACACTGGTTCCTTCTTACATGGGGAGAAGGGGTATCAGTGCACATAACATGCACTGATACCCCTCTTCTCCATAACGCAGCTTAATACATCTGCCCTTGTATTCATAAAATGACAGGAGCTGATTGGTTGGTACTAGAGATGTGCAGATTGAATTTGATCTGAAAATGGGTTCTCATTGGCTATACGGCTGTCACATGTTTTGGTGCCAAAACATGTGACAACTGATAGCCAATAAAACATGTGACAACTGATAGCCAATAAGACCCAGTTTTGAAATCCGGACAAGGTACTAGAGATGTGCAGATTGAATTTGATCTGAAAATGGGTTCTCATTGGCTATACGGCTGTCACATGTTTTGGTGCCAAAACATGTGACAACTGATAGCCAATAAAACATGTGACAACTGATAGCCAATAAGACCCAGTTTTGAAATCCGGACAAATCCAGATCTGCACATCGCTAGTTGGTACTTTGGGGCAGCTGTATAAGCTTTGGGGAGTGATAAAGTGGAAATAGATAAAGTAGCAGCCACCAAGATCATAACTGTCATCTTTGAAACATAGGATGTACGAAGAGTGAGAACGCAGGCAAAACTAAGAAAATGCAGTGTTTGTGCTGCATTTCCATCTGTACCAAGCTCCGCAATGGGATCAATTCCG